>NC_057812.1:487352996-487567535 GCF_018294505.1 Triticum aestivum | reverse complement strand
AGCCGTCGGTGGCCACCAGGGGCAACTTTGGGCTGGCCTACGGGAAGTTTAGATAATCTGAGTGTGCCCTGAGAACGAGATATGTGCAGCTCCTATCGGGATTTGTTGGCACATTCGGGCGGTGTTGCTGGTTTAGTTTTACCTTGTCGAAATGTCTTGTAACCGGGATTCCGAGTCTGATCGGGTCTTCCCGCTAGAAGGTATATCCTTCGTTGACCGTGAGAGCTTGTAATGGGTTAAGTTGGGACTCCCCTGCAGAGATTTGAACTTTCGAAAGCCGTGCCCGCGGTTATGGGCAGATGGGAATTTGTTAATGTCCGGTTGTAGATAACTTGAACCTTAACTTAATTAAAATGAATCAACTGAGTGTGTTACCGTGATGGTCTCTTCTCGGCGGAGTCCGGGAAGTGAACACGGTGTTGGAGTAATGTTTGCCGGAGGTTGTTCTCTAGTTCCTCATTCGTGCTTTGCCTTCTCTTCTCGCTCTCATTTGCGAACAAGTTAGCCACCATATATGCTAGTCGCTTGCTGCAGCTCCACATATTACCTTACCTTTCCTATAAGCTTAAATAGTCTTGATTGCGAGGGTGAGAGATTGCTGAGTCCCCGTGGCTCACAGATTACTTCCAAACCAGATGCAGGGCCTGATGACTCCGTTCCAGATGATGCGCTTGAGCTCAAGTGGGAGTTCGATGAAGACTCACGTCGTTACTATGTGTCCTTTCCTGATGATCAGTAGTGGTGCCCAGTTGGGGCGATAGGGACCATGTCGCATGTTGGGGTTGATCTTTTATTTTGTCTCTTCTCTTCTCAAATTTCACTAAAAAAAATTTTAGGATCACGCGAGTATCTTGGAATCGTTCTGATGGATTTGTGACGAGAACATTGTTCTTCGTGCCTCCTGTCATTCAGGGGTTGTGGCAGTGTCCTGGGGAGTTGAGCTCCGAGGTGTTGTCGTCACAATTTTATCGTTGAAGTTCTGGAATACCTGAGTTTAGTTCACCGACATCGAAAATCTCTTTTATGCAGTTGTTGGTGAGATAACCTCGACGCCACCTAGTACTGGGGCGGGAGTTCGGGAGTATTGCCATAACTTGTATAACGCATGCTTGTCGAAGGTTGAGGTAGACGGTTTCCGAAGTTTTTCTTGGTTATGTGTTGAAGGATGGATACAGTTGGATGTAGGATTTGCTAGATTTGGGTGAGATATTATGCTTCCCCTGTATCCCCAACACTTGATTGCATAACCGGAAAGGTTCGGGAGTTTCATAGGTGGGAATTCTTGTAGCTCTAGTTCTTCTTCCACGGATATTTGGTCTGAGATTGGGTAATCTTTACCGAGTATTCGTTCTTGTTCCATACCTTGTTGATTTATTCCTCTACCTAAATTCTAGTGGCTTCTCAATTTATGGATATGTGACCATTTCAATTGGAATGCATTCGTTCATTTTGTTCGGATGTGAAGACTATAGGTTGCAAATTTCTACCCGTTGGATTCAGCTTCAATCTTATCTATCAATGTGCTAATGGATGTCAACCTCTTCAGGATGGCTCCTCCAACACGCACGACTCCGAATCCTGACCCGCCACCACCACTCCCTCCTCCGGAGGCATGGCAAGCTGTGATGGCCGCTACCAATGCAAACACGCAGTTGATCATGCAAATTCTTCAAGAGCGCAACCAGGCGAACCAAGGCAACCAGGGCAACAATCAGAATCGCTTTGCTACACTCAACCAGTTCCTTGCTAACCAGCCAAAGACTTTCAGCAATTCTGTTGAGGCAACCGATGCTGACGATTGGCTCGTGGACTTGTGCAAGCATTTCAAGTGTAGTAACGTCAGGCCTGAGGACTTTGTCAAGTTCGCTTCCTTCCAACTCAAAGACCAAGCTGCAGAATGGTTCCAGCAGTACAAAGATTCCAGAGGAGGCTGTGAGATTACCTGGGATGAATTCCGTCAAGACATCAAAGCTCATCATATTCCTCAGAGCATGGTTGAAAGCAAGCGTGAGGAATTCCGCAACCTGAAGCAAGGCTCTATGTGTGTCTATGACTACAACAAGTTGTTTCAGAAGCTCGCCCGCTTTGCTAAGCAAGACGTCCCTGACGAGAAGAGCATGATATACTAGTTTAGGGGTGGTCTCAGAGAAGAAATCCAGCTAGCTCTCGTTCTCTTTGAGCCCAGGAGGTACGATGAGTTCTACAACATGGCATTGAAGCAAGAGGCTGCTCAACTGAAGTGTGATGCTTCCAAGAAGCGAGTCAGAGATGCTACTCCTTCTTCCTCTACTCAAGTGGCCAAGCAGCAGAAGTATTGGCTTCCTCCTCCTCCGTTCCGGCAGCCGTATCAGAAGAGCAAAGGTGGTAGTGGATCTTCCCACCCACCCAACCCTGACTTTCAGAACAAGACTTCGTCTCAAGCTCCAAGATCGAGTGCTCTGTATCACCGTCCGCTTTCAGAGGTCACGTGCAACAAGTGCCAACAGAAGAGTCATTATGCCAACAAATGTTGTAATCAGAGGCGTCTCCCTCCTCCTCCTCCTGTGAGATCGGCAAGTATAGTTGTGGTGAAGCATAACCCCAAGTACGCTAAGGTCAACATGGTAAATGCAGCTCAGGCAGAGGACTCGTCAGATGTCATCATGGGTAACCTTCCTGTTAACGATGTCCCTGCGAAAGTACTTTTTGACACTCGTGCATCGCATTGTTTCATCTCGAGACCTTTTGCATCTAAGCATGGGTGGTATTCTAAAGTTTTGCATAAACCGTTAGCAGTTGTCTCTCCGGGTAGATGTTTGCTCGCAAACTACGAGATTCTGGATATTTCTATCATGATGGGTGATTTTAAGTTTCTGGCTTCTCCACTGGTCCTTGGTAACTCGGATATTGATCTTATTCTTGGAATGGATTGGCTTTCTAAGCACAAGGCTTAGCTTGACTGTGCAGCCAGGCAGATTCAATTGACTCATTCGTCTGAGGATGTAATTGTCTTTGCCGCTCGGGATAATACCATCCACCTGTTTTCTCTCAATGAGAAGGGTGAACTCGATGCCATCTCTCAAATTCCAGTCGTTTGCGAATATCAAGACGTCTTTCCAGAAGAGCTTCCAGGAATGCCTCCGCACCGGCCAGTTGAATTCATCATGGATCTTGAGTCTGGCATGGAACCTGTTTGCAAACGTCCTTACAAGCTCGGACCTGAAGAGTTGAAGGAGCTGAAGAAGCAACTCGATATTCAAGAGCGAATGGGTCTCATCCGACCTAGTTCTTCTCCGTGGGGTTGTGGAGTTCTTTTTGTGAAGAAGAAGGATGGAACGGACCGACTTTGTGTTGACTACCGTCCATTGAACAAGAAGACTATCAAGAACAAGTACCCACTTCCCAACATCAATGAGTTGTTCGAACAACTCAAAGGTGCCCAAGTATTCTCCAAGGTTGATCTCCGTATGGGTTATCACCAGATTCGAATCCGTGAGCAAGATATTCCCAAGACGGCTTTCAGAACAAGCTATGGTTCATATGAATACACTGTCATGTGTTTTGGCCTCGTCAACGCTCCTCCGACTTTCTCTCGCATGATGAACTTCATCTTCAATGCCTACACAAATGACTTCGTTTTGGTCTATCTCGACGACATTCTAGTCTTTTCGAAGAACAAGGAAGATCATGACAAGCACTTGCGTTTGGTGCTCTATAAGCTCAGGGAACATCAGTTCTATGCCAAGTTCTCAAAGTGCGAGTTTTGGCTCGATGAGGTTCTTTATCTTGGGCATATCATCTCTTCCAAGGGCATTGCGGTGAATCCTGAGAAGGTGTCTGCAATTGTGAATTGGGTACCACCTCAGAACGTGAAGCAACTCCATAGCTTCCTTGGTCTTGCAAGCTACTATCGAAGGTTCGTGGAAAACTTTTCAAAGATTGCGAAGCCTCTTTCAAACCTTCTCCAGAAGCACGTCAAGTACGTTTGGTCTCCGGAATGTGACATCGATTTCAACACCTTGAAAGAGAAATTGGTCACTACTCTAGTTCTGACTCCTCCTGATGAATCCAAACCGTTCGAGGTCTTCTGCAGTGCCTCTCTTCAAGGTCTTGGTGCAGTGTTGATGCAAGACAAGAAAGTTGTGGCTTATACCTCTTGCTAGTTGAAGCCCAACGAGAAGAACTACCCCACTCATGACCTCGAGTTGGCGGCAGTTGTGCATGCTCTTTTGACTTGGAGACATCTCTAATTGGGAAGAAAAGTGGACATCTTCACTGACCACAAGAGTCTCAAGTACATCTTCACTCAGCCTAATCTCAACCTCAGGCAGACTCGTTGGGTCGAAATGATTCAAGAGTATAATCCGAGTATCGAGTATACTCCAGGCAAGGCCAATGTGATTGCTGACGCATTGAGCAGGAAGGCTTACTGCAACAGTTTGATTCTCAAGCCTTACCAACCCGAGCTTTGTGAAGCTTTCCGCAAACTCAATTTGCACGTTGTTCCTCAAGGTTTCCTCGCCAACCTTCAAGTCTCTCCTACTTTGGCAGATCAGATTCACGAGGCTCAACTTCCTAATGCTATGGTGAAGAAGGTGAAGATTGGGATTGCCAAGAGTCAACCCAAGTACAAGTGCTACCGCCTTGATGACAAGGATACTCTCTTCTTCGAGGATTATATTGTTGTGCCCAAAGGTGACCTTCGTAAAGTGATCATGAATGAGTCTCACAATTCACTCCTCTCCATCCACCCTGGGAGTATGAAGATGTATCAAGACCTCAAACAAGCTTATTGGTGGACTCGAATGAAGCGTGAGATTGCTCAGTTCGTGAATGAGTGTGATGTCTGCAGAAGAGTGAAGGCAGAACACCAAAGGCCAGCTGGTCTCCTCCAACCTCTTGCCATTTCAGAATGGAAGTTTGACCACATTGAGATGGACTTCGTGACTGGGTTTCCAAAGTCCAAGCGTGGCAATGATGCTATATTCGTTGTCATTGACAAACTCACTAAAGTGGCTCACTTTCTGCCGATCAAAGAGTCTATCACCGCAGCTCAATTGGCGGAGCTGTATACCTCTCGCATTGTCTTGCTGCATGGTATTCCACAGGTGATCTCTTCAGACCGTGGCAGCATCTTTACCTCCAAGTTTTGGGAGTCTTTTCAGAAGGCCATGGGCACCAACATCCGCTTCAGCACAGCTTTCCACCCTCTAACTAGCGGTCAAGTCGAGCGTGTCAATCAGATTCTTGAAGATATGCTCAGGGCTTCCGTTATCTCCTTCGGTATGAAGTGGGAAGATTGTCTTCCATATGCCGAATTCTCCTACAACAACAGTTTTCAAGCAAGTCGGGCAAGGCCCCATTCGAAATTCTGTATGGCAGGAAGTGTCGTACTCCTCTCAACTGGTTTGAAACCGGTGAACGTCAACTTCTTGGAAATGACTTAATCACAGAGGCAGAGGAGATGTGCAAAGTCATTCGTGATAACCTCAAAGCAGCGCAATTGTGTCAGAAGAGCTACTATGATAGTAAGCATCGTGATTTGGCTTTCGAGATCGGAGATCATGTTTACCTCCGTGTCTCTCCAATGAAAGGTAATCGTCACTTCGGTATCAAAGGGAAGCTTGCCCCTAGATACGTGGGTCCTTTCAAGATCGTCAGCAAGAGAGGCGATCTCGCCTATCAACTCGAGCTTCCTTCAAACTTTGCCAATGTGCATGGCGTGTTCCATGTCTCTCAGCTCCGCAAGTGCTTCAAGACTCCTGACCGCACCATCAACTTCGAAGACATTGATCTCCAAGAAGATCTCTCTTATCGTGAGCACCCCGTTGCTATTCTTGAAGAGACTAAACGCAGGACTCACAATAAGTCAATCAAATTCCTCAAAGTCAAGTGGTCACACCATTCCGACCGTGAAGCCACCTGGGAACGCGAGGATCACCTCCGTTCTAAGTACCCGGCGTTCTTCCAGTCCTAGATCTCGGGACGAGATCCTTTCGTAGTGGTGGAGTGTTGTAACACCCCGGATGTAATTTACCTAATATGTACTCCAACTCTTGCCGTTTCCGGCGCTAAGTTATTTTATTTCCTCGGGTTCGGGTGTTTGCCTCCGTGTGTTGTTGGCGTTGTCATGCATCCCACATCATGTCATCATGTGCATTGCATTTGCATACGTGTTCGTCTCATGCATCCGAGCATTTTCCCAATTGTTCATTTTGCATTCTGGCGCTCCTATCTCCTCCAGTGGTCTTTTCTACCTTCTTTTCATGTGTGGGGATTAAACATTTCCGGATTGGATCGAGATTTGCCAAGCGGCCTTGGTTTACTACCGGTATACCGCCTGTCAAGTTTCGTACCATTTGGACTTCGTTTGATACTCCAACGGTTAACTGAGGGACCGAGAAGGCCTCGTGTGTGCTGCAGCCCAACACCCTTCCAATTTGGCCCAAAACCCACTAATACCCTCTCCATCATCTAGAGCGTTCGATCACGATCGCGTGGCCGAAAACAGCACCTCATTTGGACTCTCCTAGCTCCTCCTATGCCTATATATATGTCCTCCTTCGAAATCCCGGATCTCCTCTCCCCCGAAACCCTAAAAATCGCCCCGCCACCTCTTCTCCTACCTCGCGCCGCCGCCCCGCAGCTCGTCCCTCGGCCGCGCCGCCCAACTCCGGCGAGGTCCACCGCTCGAGCTCCGGTAGGGCTCCGGCGCCGCCCCGCCGCGCCGCTCCCGCCGGCCGACGCCGCCGCGCTCCGGCAACCGCACTCCGGTGCCGACCTCCCTCACCGACCAGCCTCTCCTCCGCGGCAAGTCCACTCCAGCGAACGACGAACTCCGGCGAGCCCCCCCGACGAACCTCGACTTCTGCTCCTCAGATCTGAGATCTGGAATTTAGGGTTGACTTTATCCCCGAAAACCCTAATTATTTCGCAATGTTCATCATGCTATAACTTCGCATCCGTAGCTCCATTTTGGGCGTGTAGCATATCAAAATGTTTGTCTCAAAGAGCACATCATTTCATCTCATTGCATCATTTTCATTTAAGCTCATCTTGATGCCCGAAATGCTGTTTGAAGAGAGCTATTTGAGTTAATTGTCAGATCTGCTGCACCAAATAGCTATTTGTCATTTTTGCCATGTTTGATGTGTGCATGATATGCCCCTGAGCTCTACATGAGTTTTGTTATATGCTTTGCCATCTTTCTAGAGGTGCTATCCATGTATTTTTGTGATATGTGTGGTGACTAGCACAAGCTTGCAAAGTAGTGCATTTGTTAATGCTGATTTCAGGGACTTAGAGATTTCACCTAGTCCTTGGTCTGTTTTTATCAATATGCCATATGTTCATGTTGTTTCCTAGTGATCCGTGCCTCTTTTGAGGATGATCAGTGAGGATGTTTTGTTAATCTTGTAGTGATCTATCCATCCATGTCTTTGTTTGCATTTATGGAGCACCCTAGCTTGAGTCCATCGAGCTCTACTTTTGCTATTCGTGAATCTGGGCAGATTATCTACTTGTTAGCGATTTTGCGGAGGATGTTGTTATTGATCCGTGCATGCTATGTTGATGTTCTTGCCATGTCTAGCTTATATAATGTGTATTCTTGATGAGTGTATGCTTAGATTGTCATGCCTTACTATTTAGCGAGTGCATCGAGCTCGTAAACATGCCTACTTGTTAACAGATTGCATGCTCCAGTTTTTCTCTAAGTCTGTAATCTGATTATGTTTTTGCCATGTTCACATGCTTGCAATTGTATTTTCTGATCCCTTTTGGCTCAAAGTCAATAAGGGACTTTTGTTAAGCTCTTTGAGTAGCTCCATGCCATGCTTTACTTTGTCATGTTAAGTTCCTGTAGCATATAGTTTTCATGCTCCAAAGTGTGCTACCTGATCTGAAATTCCAGGCTTGTGTTAATCTCACAAAGTCTGAAACCTGTTTGCCAATTGCACTTTTGCAATGCTTGTTTGAACCTGTTAATGGATGAATTTGCCGTAGCTCAGTGTTCATCTTTTGTTAAGCATCATGAATGGATCCCTGCCATCTATTTTGTTGCCATGTTTGGGTGCTGTAGCATAATTATCTTGTTGCATTTAGATGGCTACTTGCTGTTTATCGCAGACCGGTGCCATATTTGTTTTGCTTGCCATTTCCAAACCGTGTCTCCGATTCCGGTGTTCTTTATATCGATTTCAACCGAACTCACCTCTCCTTTCCAGTGGCACACTTGGGTTTCCAAGTTGAGGCCAGGTTCAATCATTCCTTGTCAAATCTTGCATATGCATCACATATCGCATCCCGCATAGCATACCATGTTTGCATCATGTTGATCGAGCATTTGCACGTGGTTGATTGTGTTCCTTTTGCTTGTTTGTCTTGTTTGGGTAGAGCCGGGAGACGAGTTCGCTAACGAGGAGCCCGTTGAGTTTGCTTTCGAGGATCCAGTCAACTCTGACAAATCATACCCTCGAAATCACTTCTATATTTGCTTTGCTAGATGCTCGCTCTTTTGCTATGCCTATGCTATGACGCCTACCACTTGCTTATCATGCCTCTCAAATTGCCATGTCAAACCTCTAACCCACCATGTCCTAGCAAACCGTTGATTGGCTATGTTACCGCTTTGCTCAGCCCCTCTTATAGCGTTGCTAGTTGCAGGTGAAGATTGGAGATCGTTCCTTGTTGGAACATTATTTTATTGTTGGGATATCACTATATTATCTTGCAATCTCGCACCCTCGCGATCAAGACTATTTAAGCTTATAGGTCAAGGCAAGGTAAAATGTGGAGCTGTAGCAAGCGACTAGCATATATGGTGGCTAACCTGTTCGCAAAAGAGAGCGAGAAGAGAAGGCAAAGCACGAACGAATAACTAGAGAACAACCTACGACAAACATTACTCCAACACCGTGTTCACTTCCTGGACTCCGCCGAGAAGAGACCATCACGGTAACACACTTAGTTGATTCATTTTAATTAAGTTAAGGTTCAAGTTATCTACAACCGGATATTAACAAATTCCCATCTGCCCATAACCACGGGCACGGCTTTTGAAAGTTCAAATCCCTGCAGGGGAGTCCCAAGTTAGCCCATGACAAGCTCTCACGGTCAACGAAGGATATACCTTCTCCCGAGACATTCCGATCAGACTCGGCATCCCGGTTTTACAAGACAACTCCGACAATGGTAAAACAACTCCAGCAATACCACCCGCTGTGCCGACAAATCCCGATAGGAGCTGCACATATCTCGTTCTCAGGGCACACCAGATAAGCTAAGCGTACAGGAGCCAACATAACCCAAGTTGCCGAGGGACGGCCCCGCACGATGCTCTAGGTTGGACCAACGCTTACAGAAGCACTGGCCCGGTGGTTTAAAATAAAGATGACCCTTGAGTCCGCGAAACCCAAGGGAAAAGGCTAGGTGGCAAATGGTAAAACCAAGATTGGGCATTGCTGGAGGAGTTTTATTCAAGGCGAACTGTCAAGGGGTTCCCATAATCACCCAACCGCGTAAGGAACGCAAAATCCGGGAACATAACACCAATATGACGGAAAACTAGGGCGGCAAGAGTGGAACAAAACACTAGGCGAGAGTCCGAGCCTTCCACCCTTTACCAAGTATATAGATGCATTAAGATAACAAGATAATATAATTATATCCCAACAAGTAAACAATGTTCCAACAAGGAACGGTCTCCAATCTTCATCTGCAACTAGCAACGCTATAAGAGGGGCTGAGCAAAGCGGTAACATAGCCAATCAACGGTTTGCTAGGACACGGTGGGTTAGAGGTTTGACATGGCAATTTTGGAGGCATGATAAGAAAGTGGTAGGCATCGTAGCATAGGCATAGCAAAAGAGCGAGCATCTAGCAAAGCAAAGATTGAAGTGATTTCGAGGGTATGATCATCTTGCCTGCAAAGTTGTCAGAGTTGACTGGATCCTCGAAAGCAAACTCAACGGGCTCCTCGTTAGCGAACTCGTCTCCCGGCTCTACCCAAACAAGACAAACAAGCAAAAGGAACACAATCAACCACGTGCAAAGCTCAAACAACATGATGCAACATGGTATGCTATGCGGGATGCGATATGTGATGCATATGCAAGATTTGACAAGGAATGATTTAACCTGGCCTCAACTTGGAAATCCAAGCGTGCCACTGGAAAGGTGAGATGATTTCTCTTGAAAACGATATAAAGAACACCGGAATCGGAGACATGGTTTGGAAATGGCAAGCAAAACAAATATGGCACCGGTCTGCGATAAACAGCAAGTAGCCATCTAAATGCAACAAGATAATTATGCTACAGCACCCAAACATGGCAACAAAATACATGGCAGGGATCCATTCATGATGCTTAACAAAAGATGAACACTGAGCTACGGCAAATTCATCCATTAACAGGTTCAAACAAGCATGGAAAAAGTGCAATTGGTAAACATGTTTCAGACTTAGTGAAATTAACACAAGCCTGGAATTTCAGATCAGGTAGCACACTTTGGAGCAAGCAAACTAGATGCTAAAGGAACTTAACATGGCAAATAAAGCATGGCATGGAGCTACTCAAAGATATTAAGAAAAGTACCTTAGTGACCTTGAGCCAAAAGGGATCAGAAAATACAATTGCAAGCATGTGAACATGGCAAAAACATAAACAGATCACAGACTTGGTGAAAAACTGGAGCATGCAAATATCTCAGCGAGTAGGCATGTTTACGAGCTCGATGCACTCACTACAGAGCATGTCATGACAATCTAAGCATACACCCGTCAATAATACACATTATGCAAGCTAGACATAGCAACAACAACAACATAGCATGCACGGATCAAGTACAACATCCTCGGTAAAATCGCTAACAAGTAGACAATCTGCCCAGATTCACGAAATAGCAAAAGTAGAGCTCGATTGACTTAAGCTAGGGTGCTCCATAATTGCAAACAAAGACATGGATGGATAGAGCACTACAAGATTAACAAATAATCCTTACTGATCATCCTCAAAAGAGGCACGGATCACTAGGAAACAACATGAACATATGGCATATTGATAAAAACAGATCAAGGACTTAGTGGAATTGCTAAGTCCCTGAAATCAGCATTAACGAATGCACCACTTTGCAAGCTTGTGCTAGTCACCACGAACATCACAAAAATACATGGATAGCACCTATGGAAAGATGACAAAGCATATAACAAAACACATGTAGAGCCCAGGGGCATATCATGCACACATTAATCATGGCAAAAATGACAAATAGCTATTTGGTGCAGCAGATCTGACAATTAACTCAAATAGCACTCTTCCAACAGCATTTCGGGCATCAATATGAACTCAAATGAAAATGATGCAATGAGATGAAATGAGGTGCTCTCTGAAGCGAACATTTTGATATGCTATACGCCCAAAACGGATCTACGGATGCGGAGATATAGCATGATGAACATAGCAAATTATTCGGGTATAGGAGGGCCGGGTCACCGGATCCGGCCGGCGGAGGAGGCGCGGACGTCGAGGAGGAAGGCGCGGGGCGGCGCGGGGGCCGGACCAGTGAGCTCGTGCCGGTGAGGCCTCCGGCGATGGCGTGCGACGGGGCTGGACCGGCTCGGTCGTCGGAGCGGGAGAAGGCGGCGGTGGGGCGAAGGCGCGGGGCGCGGGCGCCTCTGGCCCAAGTGGGAGCGGCGGCGGGCCGGCTTCGGGCCTGCGGGCCTCGGCGGCAATGTGGGGCGCGGTTGCCACGTGGCAATCCCCGGTTGGCGGGAGGCGGCGGCGGACACTGTCCGGCGCGGGCCGGACACGTCCAATTCGCGGCGGATCTAGTTTTTAGGTTTTCGGGGGGAAGAAGAAACGTGGATTTCGGAGGGGGTGGTATTTATAGGCATAGGAGGAGCTAGGAGAGTCCAAATGAGGTGCAGTTTTCGGCCACGCGATCCTGATCGAACGCTCTAGATGATGGAGAGGGTTTTGGTGGGTTTTGGGCCAACTTGGAGGGGTGTTGGGCTGCAACACACACGAGGCCTTTTCGGTCCCTCGGTTAACCGTTGGAGCATCGAACGAAGTCCAAATGGTACGGAACTTGACAGGCGGTCTACCGGTAGTAAACCAAGGCCGCTTGGCAAGTCTCGGTCCAATCCGGAAATGTTTAACCCCCACACACAAAAAGAAGGTAGAAATGACCACCGGAGGAGATAGGAGCGCCGGAAGGCAAAACGGACAACGGGGAAAATGCTCGGATGCATGAGACAAACACGTATGCAAATGCAATGCACATGATGACATGATATGAGATGCATGACCACGACAAAAACACACGGAGACAAAAACCCGAACCCGAGAGAATAAAATAACTTAGCGCGGGAAACGGCAAGAGTTGGATTACATATTACGTAAATTACATCCTGGGTGTTACAGGATATCACTATATTATCTTGTTATCTTAAAGCATCTATAGACATGGTAAAGGGTGGAAGGCTCGGCCTTTAGCCTAGTGTTTTGTTCCACTCTTGCTGCCCTAGTTTCCGTCATATCGGTGTTATGTTCCCGGATGTTGCGTTCCTTACATGGTTGGGTAATAATGGGAACCCCTTGACAGTTCGCCTTGATTAAAACTCCTCCAGCAATGCCCAACCTTGGTTTTACCATTTGCCACCTAGCCTCTTTTTCCCTTGGGTTTCCGGAGCCCAAGGGTCATCTTATTTAAACCCCCCCCCCCCGGGCCAGTGCTCCTCTGAGTATTGGTCCACCTCGTCAGCCGCCGGTGGCCACTAGGGGCAACTCTGGGCTAGCCTACCGGAAGTTTAGACAATCTGAGTGTGCCCTGAGAACGAGATATGTGCAGCTCCTATCGGATTTGTCGGCACATTCGGGCGGTGTTGTTGGTTTAGTTTTACCTTGTCGAAATGTCTTGTAACCGGGATTCCAAGTCTGATCGGGTCTTCCCGCTTGAAGGTATATCCTTCGTTGACCGTGAGAGCTTATCATGGGCTAAGTTGGGACTCCCTGCAGGGATTTGAACTTTCGAAAGCCGTTCTCGCGGTTATGGGCAGATGGGAATTTGTTAATGTCCGTTTGTAGATAACATGAACCTTAACTTAATTAAAATGAATCAACTGAGTGTGTTACCGTGATGGTCTCTTCTCGGCGGAGTCCGGGAAGTGAACACAGTGTTGGAGTAATGTTTGCCATAGGTTGTTCTCTAGTTCTTCGTTCGTGCTTTGCCTTCTCTTCTCACTCTCATTTGCGAACAGGTTAGCCACCATATATGCTAGTCACTTGCTGCAGCTCCACATATTACATTACCTTACCTATAAGATTAAATAGTCTTGATCGCGAGGGTGCGAGATTGCTGAGTGCCTGTGGCTCACAGATTACTTCCAAACCAGATGCAGGGCCCGATGACTCCGTTCCAGATGATGCGCTTGAGCTCAAGTGGGAGTTCAACAAAGACTCACGTCGTTACTATGTGTCCTTCCCTGATGATCAGTAGTGGTGCCCAGTTGGGGCGGTAGGGACCATGTCGCATGTTGGGGTTGATCTTTTATTTTGGTACCGTAGTCGGACCATGATTGTATTGGATGATGTAATGCTATTTATGTACTTTGTGTGACGTGGCAAGTGTAAGCCAACTATGTTCCTTTCCCCTTATTATGTATTACATGGGATGTTGTGAAGATTACCTTACTTGTGACATTGCTTTCAATGCGGTTATGCCCCTAAGTCGTGCTTCGACACGTAGGAGACATAGCCGCATCGAGGGCATTACATAACTGGTTCTATTTCCTCAACCCTTCCATTTCCTCATTACTGTGTTGTATACTTGATCGCTACTGTTTGAAGACTTTGACTGAAGACTTCCTCAATTTCCTCAGTTCACTTTCTTCAGCCAGTTTGTCTTCAGCCTGCTTATTCTGTGTTTACGCTTTCTGTACTCTGCGCTTGGTTTCATTTCTTCATGATGACTGTGCTACTACTCTGTTATGTTTGCACATAAGTATTATTCCACTGCAAGTAGTTCTTCACTTAGGAATTTCCTCACCCTGATATTCCTCAGTGAAGAATTCATAAAAATCGCCTATTCACCCCCCTCTAGTCGACTTAACACACTTTCAATTGGTATCAGAGCAAGGTACTCCCTTGTTCTGTGTGATTTTGGTTTAACCGCCTGGAGTTTTAGTTATGTCGACTGCAGGTATGATCAAGGTATCTTCTGGGTGTCGTACCTTCGATGGGACGGACTATCCCTACTAGAAGAATAAGATGCGAATGCATCTTGAGGCAATTGTCAATGATCTTTGGTACGTTGTGGAAAATGTCGTTCCCTCTGTCACTCCTACCATCAACGCTACTGATGTGAAGAGATTAAAGCAACTCGACTCTCAAGTGAAGAACATCATATGTGGCCTGTCGGCGTTCTGGGAACGGGGGTCCCCAGACTTGCCTGCCTGCGGCCCACGGCATGGCTGGGCTGGCAAGTTCATACAACCCATCTTCATCAACAAGATATTCAAGACCCTCGCGAGGGGCCAAGACCTCCTCAAGAGCGACCTCCCCACGCAGGCTCATGAGGGGCGGAGAGATCAAGGCAAGGCAAACCTCGCATGGCTCCTCGTGACGTGAGCCATGATGATCGAGACCAGGCGGGCGCCAGGCGGGCGCCAACGCGCGCAGCGTCCTTGTTTCCTCTTTGGTGCTAAGGGGGCAAGCGCAGGCGCGGAGTACCGAGGCATCAAGCAAAGGTTTCCATATTGGTGCAACGAGACCATGACCAGAAGGATGGCAAGACGAAGGTCACCATGGAGCCCAAGACGGCGTCATCACCAGAGCCTTTTGTAGGCGAAGACCACCTTTTGTCAAGATAGCTTGTACTAGTTGTCCCCTTTCGAATTGCCCGTTGTTGGCATCCCTTTCCCGCTCAATATCTTGGGAGAGGACCAGGGCCTATATAAGTAGAACTAGCCACCACCATGACCGGCATGAGATCGACACCATCACAAGTCAGCAGCTGATTTCGATCCACACACACAAGCTCACCAAACACAAGAACACCTCGACCTCAGGAGGCTGTTCTTCCTCTTGTACTGTTCATCATTAGCCCAAGAGGCAATCCTCCACCACCACACTAGAGTACGGTATTACACCACAACGGTGGCCCGAACCAGTATAAATCTTGTGTCTTTCTGTGTTGAGAGTTCGTCATGTTCGTTTGCGAGATCTTAGAGAGCTAGGGCGTGGATCGATAGGGAGAAAACCTTCGCATGCACCCCAGTGTTCGAACCTCAAGGGTCTGCCGGAACCCCAGATCCGACATTTGGCGCGCCAGGTAGGGGTGCGAAAAGCCTGTGTCCATTGCTCCGCGCTCAGTTGCCCCATCGTCTTCATGGCAGACGCGCGTCGTGCTCGTGCTGATCGACTGGCTGCCCTCGCCACCCACGTCGCTCAGACGGCTCCCATCGGTGGGCCACCTCGCCGCTCCCCGTTGCCCGCCGCCACCGCCGCCACCGGCCCGACGGAGAATGAGCAGCAATCATCCTCGCTACACCCATCGGTGCAGCGGGACGGCCGCACCACCACTCCATCGCTGACCCCGGCCGTCTCTTCTTCCCATGCACATCGCCCTCCCATGGACGCATGGGCTGCGCTCCTCATGGCGCACGAGCTCCTGCTCTACCACCCAATCGACGACCTCTACGAGGACTGGCTCGACCGCATCACCGAGCTTGTCCGTGCCGTTGGGGGCTCTCCCGCGCCGTCCCTCTCTCCGCCTCGCCCTACGCCAGCTACGAGCGACGTAGCTCACGGAGCGCCTCCACCACCTCAGCCCCAAGACGGCGCCCTGGCGCCAAGATGCACGGCTCCGCGACACTACCCGCCGCATCCCGCACCTGCGTGTGAAGAGAGAAGCTGTCAAGAAGTCCCTCGGCCGCAACAAAACGCTCCGCCGCTCCATGCGCCACTACGCTAGGACTGGCTGCTATAGCAAGTCCGTGCGCCACCTGCAGCGGCAGGGTCTGAACCCCGTCAAGGCCAAGCTCCACCCCTAAGGCGGGTCCCAGTGACCACGGCTGGCTGCCGCGCCTTCACCCCTGAGCTACGCAGTGTCGCCTGGCCGGGCAAGTTCAAGCCGGATTTGCCTCCTCGCGACAATGGCACCCCCGAACCCGAGGAGTTCCTACAGCTCTACGAGCTGAGCATCGAAGCGGCCAACAGCGAGGAGAAGGTCATGGTGAACTGGTTTCCCATGGCTCTCATGGAAGGCGCTCGCTCCTGGCTCCTGAACCTACCGTCGGGTTCGATCTCCTCCTGGGACGAAATGTGCACCCGCTTCATCGCCAACTTCGAGGGCACTCTGAGGGGCGCTGTCGGTGTCAAAACCGGCGGATCTCGGGTAGGGGCCCCCGAACTGTGCGTCTAGGCCGGATGGTAACAGGAGACAAGGGACATGAAGTTTTACCCAGGTTCGGGCCCTCTCGATGGAGGTAATACCCTATGTCCTGCTTGATTAATATTGATGATATGGGTAGTACAAGAGTAGATCTACCATGAGATCAGAGAGGCTAAACCCTAGAAGCTAGCCTATGGTATGATTGTTGATGTGTATGTCGTCCTACGGACTAAAACCCTCCGGTTTATATAGACACCGGAGAGGGTTAGGGTTACATAGAGTCGGTTACAATGGTAGGAGATCTGAACATCCGTATTGCCAAGCTTGCCTTCCACGCCAAGGAAAGTCCCTTCCGGACACGGGACGGAGTCTTCAATCTTGTATCTTCATAGTCCAGGAGTCCGGCTGAAGGTATAGTTTGGCTATCCGAACACCCCCTAATCCAGGACTCCCTTAGTAGCCCCTGAACCAGGCTTCATTGACGACGAGTCCGGCACGCAGATTGTCTTCAGCATTGCAAGTCGGGTTCCTCCTCCAAGTACTTTATAGAAGATTTTAATCACAAAGATAGTGTCCGGCTCTGCAAAATAAGTTTCCACATATTGCCATAGAGAGAATAATATTTACACAAATCTAATCTGCTGACATATTCCATAGCATGACACACCACGGCCAAGCTTTTATCCAAGTCGTTTCATTATCCCACCTCAGCGCGTCATGCGAGGCGGTTTCCTTGGCACGTCTTGTCAAAGCAGAGATCGTGTCCCCTTATTCCGGGATTCTCATCAATACGGGCGTGGGTAACCCGACCGTGCCTTTGATTACGGCGCTTGGAGATAAGCAAGTTTTACCAGGCTGGTGGGGACATGTAGTTGCGTTCACCCATATAAGGGGATAAGGATCCACCTTTTCACCCACGCCTTCTTCCTCCTTTGCCTATCCATTCTTGCGCACTCGAGCTCCAACGCCCAAGTCCGCACTACCACCTCAACCTTCTCCAGTCATGTCTGGAGTGGGAGGCAAGTGGATGGTCTCCTCCGTCACGGAGGGACACATCAAAAAGCTGAGGAAGGCCAGATATCTGGCTAGAGACATCGCGCACCGGCTTCCCGAAAAGGGGCAGCTTATCCCCACTCCTAGGCCCCATGAGAGGGTGGTATTCCTCCCCCATTTCCTCCGTGGACTTGGCTTCCCTCTGCATCCATTTGTCCCAGGGCTCATGTTCTACTATGGCCTGGATTTCCACGATATGGCCCCAAACTTCGTCCTCAACATCTCGGCGTTTATCTCGTCTGCGAGGCGTTCCTCCGCATCCGCCCCCATTTCGGCCTATGGCTTAAGACTTTCAACGTCAAGCCAAAGGTGGTGCGCGGCAGCCAGGAAGAGTGCGGCGGTGCCATGGTTGGCAAGATGGCCAATGTCCTGTGGCTCGAGGGCTCCTTTGTGGAGACCCTGAAGGGGTGGCAATCATGGTGGTTTTACGTCACCGAGCCGCGCGACACCGAATGGGTCGCACCCCCTGAGTTTCGATCCAGCCCCCCTACGCGGCTCACCTCCTGGAAGGAGATATGCCTGTCTTGGTGTAAAAAAGGAGAGCTGACCGGACTCCAAACATGCATCCAAACCCTGGTGGACAATAAGCTCAAGCTTGTCAACGTAGTCCAGGTTATGCTCATCCCCTGATCCTCTCGTGTCAACGACGGGCCTTCAACCTGTGGGAGTTCGACCCGGCGCAGCATCGAACTCTAAACAGGCTCTTCGACACGATGTACGAAGATGCCTGGAGGATGCTTTTCAAGGGCGCCGAGGGTCCCGCATCCGCTGCCGAGGATCGCGGATTCAGTACTCAGCATCACGCTCATGCGGTAAGCTGTCTTTGTCCTTTTACAGGGTATCAGTTTTTCATAGTTTGACTCTATGCGGGATCTAAGTTCCCTTATCTTTGATAGGATTGGGAGGTGACGTCCCGACAGATCAACTGTCCGGCTCCTTTGCCCGAAGGCCCAACGGACGCTCGCTTGGCGAAGCTGCTGGTTCCGGCGCCCTATGTGGTGCCGGAGAAGAAGGCCACGAAAAGGGCCACGGGGACTCAAAAGAGTGCCCGGTGCCAAGAGGTGTCGGATTCGTCATCCGACGGTCCCAAAGCGCCTTCCTCTCGTGAAGACGAGGAGGAAGAAGAAGAGACCTCTCCCCCTCCAGCGGGAGGAGAGAAGAAAAGGAAGGCCGCCCTCTCTGAGGAGGCTGGAGGGTCCAAGAAGGGGAAAACCCTTCCTCCGAACTACTCCAACGATGCCCGCGATGGCGAAGAGGAGTGGCTGCCCAGGGCCAAGCCCCTGGCAAAATCGTAAGTATCCGGATACCGGAGTAATTCATAGTATTCGTTTATTGCACAGCTTTCCCTTATGTCGAATATGCTTATGCAGCCCACCCAAAGACCGGCTCGACGCGTCGTCGAGCGGCTCACTGGACTCGTCGGATGTGAACTCGCTTCCGACGGCTTCCTCCCTCCGCCCTATGGACGACACCGAGGTGTTGTCCCAATAGGTTCCAAGCAGGGAGGAGGTGGTCCCGGAGGCGCTGCAAGGCGACCTCCTGGACTCCAGGAGTAAAGGGGACGAACCCCCTAGGGCTCCAAGTCCGGCTCTAGGCCGGACACTGCTCCGTAACCTTCAAGGGTTCCGGAGTCCAGCGGGGGACCTCCTTCCAAGAGGACCAAGTCCACCGTGCCGGCGACCCCCGTCCATCCGGAGGCACCGGACAATATGTTGGAGGCGCTCCAAGGCGCCTCCATCGACGAGGAGCACCGCGCTATTATGAGTGCGGTGGTCCAGAAGGTTCAGTCCGCCAAGAGCGGACGGACTGAAGCTTGTACTAGCCTTTTGACAGGCTTTGAGGTAAGTAAATAATGTGTAAATAATATTACCGCATCTGTTGGGCGCTCGGGAAGAAAAGCCGAATAGAGGATCAAAAAATCCGCAGGAGTCTAACAAAAGGAGTCAATATGCGTGTCCAGGCTTCTCTGCTGGCGTCTGCCGTACTCACTGCGGAAGTGGACACACTGAAGCAGAGCCTCAAGAAGTCCGAGCAAGAGCTCGGGCGTGCCAAGAAGCAGCTCGAGGAGAAGGAAGGTAAGAAATACCTTGGTTGAATATGTATATAAAAAGGTGCAATTGCAAGAAATGATAGGATTAACATGGCTATTGTAGGGGCCACATCTGAGGTGGCGACCCTTAAGCAAGCGCTGCTCGAGGCCAAGAAGAGTGCGGCCGCGGAGCGCACCGAGCGGGAGAGGTATGAGGACGAGGTTGGCAAGGTGCAGCAAGAGCTCCAGGTTCTCATGAAGAAACATGAGAGTTTGGAGCTTGACTCGAAGACGCGAGCGTCCGAGCTCGCGACGGCTATTGAAAATGCCAAGTCTGCCAAGGCCGAATCCGAGAAGACCCTCCAGGAGTTGGATGAGGTGAAGAAAATAGCGGTGGGTAAGGCATTCTTTATGAAAAGTAAACACATAAACGTGAGTTACTTGATACTTACCCGAATCTGGAGCTCTCCAGGGGCATTTGCAGATCTTCCCCGGAGTGTATCCGATGCCGCCGCATTCTATCGAGCCGAGGAGGGCAGCTCGACAGAGAAGGTGTTCTGGTCTCAGTATGCTGAGGCCAGACACCCCGTGCCCCTGAGCGACCAGCTGAAGCAACTGGTCGAGCTCCACAAGGTGGCCGAACAGGCCATGAAGGGCCTCCTAGTTCAGCTGTGGCCTGGAGAGGCTCTGCCTGGGAGCTATTTCGGGCTGGTGCGGCGGCTGGTGCAGGCCTGTCCAAGGCTCGAAGTCATGAAGTGCTCCGTCTGTATTGAAGGTGCCCGTAGGGCCTTTGCCCCTGCTAAGGTGCACTGGGGCAGGCTGGATGCGGAGAAGCTTGTGAAGGACGGGCCACCAGCGGGGAAAGAGCATCGCAAGCCCGAAAATTACTATAAGGATGTTCTGAAGGGTGCCCGCCTTGTGGCGGATGAATGTACTAGGGATGTAATTTTTGAGTAAAACTCGCTCGTTTTTGTCCTGTGCGCTGAAAACTTGTTCATATGTGCTGAGCAATGCTGCTTGAATTTAAAATATTACCTTCTGTGCGGCTATTTATCAATACTGAGAGATGGCGAGTCGTCGGCTTCTGCCCCCTTGCCACTAGTGCTGGGGTGTTCGGGGATAAATCTGGGTGCTCTTTTTCCCATGTTTGGGTCCTTCGAGGGAGGCGCTCAGCCCGACGAACGAGGCAATCAGACTGTAATGCGTGAACACTCTCACTTAGCCATAGAATTCTATAATTTTAAATTTCGGCGAAGCCCCTAGTATTCGGAAGACCGAGTTCGGGGCGCTATCCACGCCTTGGCCGGACAGAGCCGACTCGTCGCCCTAAGCGGCATAAGTATTTAGGGACTCGAAAAAACCTCTCGAACAGCGACCAGCTCTCGCTTCATCATGACAGTCAATTTTAGCTTTCTCCACGGAGGTGCTCGGCCTAGCTCAACTGGGGCACAATCGCACTGGTTCTCCTAGTGCTAACTTAGCCGATATAGCGAAACGTAAGGCACCAAAGCGAAGGAGCCGGGCAAACTCAACTATTGACCCAAGACATGATTCAGAGCCGATGCATATAATGCTATAAGTTCGGGGTGCCGCACTTGTGAAAGTGTTCGGACTTCTCACACCATATTGAGGGGTGCTAAAAGCCCCTGGCGTATTTTGGCCATACCAAGTTGTACGGGTGCAACATGTCGTTAAGGAACATTTATTTATAAAAAGATAGTGCAAAAATAGACAAAAGCTATGCATTGTTTATTAGAAATAGCTGCGATCAAAGCAGAACGATACAAGTATTGCGATAAACAAAAAGTTGGACTATTTAACATGTCTGCTCCAGGGGTAAGCTGCGGAATAGTATGCCAAACAGGTATACTGCTCATGATAGAGACCACCTGGGATTTCCGTAATGCGGCATGGCTTGTCTGCTTCCTTGGTTCTTGCATCGTTTGTGCGGCAATTGAACTGCCGAACAGGCCTTCCGAAGAGTAGAGTCCTGGAAGTAAGAGAAAAGTAAAAAATCGGCAGCCCCTGGTGCGGTTTAAGCCGTGTTTTGGGCGTGCCATGATGGTGCCCCAACCCCTATGCCCATGGTATTTCTAGAGCATAATTATGTACGTGAAGTACTGGCGTCGCCTTTTTGCTAGGGTTGGGGTGGGGGCTGCATTGCTACGCCTGCTCGGAACGTGCCAGGCGGTCTTGTTGTAGGTTACTCCGGGCGTGCTTGACGGTGTTCGGACGTTTAATGGCCGCACTGGAGAACTGCCTGGAGAGGCTACTTTGTACTTCCGCTGCAAGGGCCGTCGTGTGCTCCTTTGTTCGGAGGGAGCGTTCGGTGTTTCCATTGACCGTAATTACTCCACAAGGGCCTGGCATCTTGAGCTTAAGGTATGCGTAGTGCGGTACCGCATTGAATTTGGCGAATGCGGTTCGTCCGAGCAGTGCATGATAGCCACTGCGGAATGGGACTATGTCGAAGACCAATTCCTCGCTTCGGAAATTATCCGGGGATCCGAAGACCACTTCAAGTGTGACTGAGCCTGTACAGTTGGCCTCTACACCTGGTATTACGCCTTTAAAGTCGTTTTGGTGGGCTTAATCCTCGAGGGATCGATGCCCATTTTTCGCACTGTATCCTGGTAAAGCAGGTTCAAGCTGCTGCCGCCGTCCATGAGGACTCTAGTGAGATGAAATCCGTCAATAATTGGGTCTAGAACCAATGCGGCAAATCCGCCATGACGGATGCTAGTGGGATGGTCTCTTCGATCGAAGGTGATCAGGCAAGAGGACCATGGGTTGAACTTTGGGGCGACTGGCTCTACCGCGTATACGTCCGTTAACGCGCGCTTCCGCTCCCTTTTTGGGACGTGGGTGGCGTATATCATGTTCACCATCCGCACTTGTGGGGGGAAACCCTTCTGTCCATTGTTGTTCGGCGGCCGGGGCTCCTCGTCGTCGTCGTTATGCAGCCCCTTGTCTTCATTATCGGCGCTTAACTTGCCTACCTGCTTGAACACCCAACAATCCCTATTGGTGTGATTGGCTGGCTTTTCGGGGGTGCCATGTATTTGGCACAAGCGGTCGAGTATTCGGTCCAAGCTGGACGGGCCCCTAGGATTCCTTTTGAATGGCTTTTTCCGCTGACTGGATTTAGAGCCTCTGAATCTGGCATTAACTGTCGTATTCTCAGCATTGTCGCCGTTAATGCGGCGCTTCTGCTTGTTGCGACGCGACCTGCCATTAATGTCCCTGGTGTCCGAACTACTAGTGTTCTTGGTCATATTGTTGCTACGAGCAAGCCAGCTGTCTTCTCCCACACAAAAGCAGGTCATGAGTGTCGTGAGTGCTGCCATAGATTTCGGCTTTTCCTGTCCAAGGTGCCGGGCCAGCCACTCATCGCGGATATTGTGCTTGAAGGCTGCTAGGGCCTCAGCGTCCGAACAGTCGACTATTTGATTTTTCTTTGTTAGGAACCGTGTCCAGAATTGCCTGGCCGATTCCTCTGGCTGCTAAATTACGTGACTTAAGTCATCGGTGTTTGGGCGTCGCACATAAGTGCCCTGGAAATTGTCGAGGAATGTGGCTTCTAGGTCCTCCCAACAACTGATTGATCCTGTTGGCAAGCTGTTGAGCCAATGCCGAGCTGGTCCTCTAAGCTTGAGTGGGAGGTATTTGATGGCGTGAAAATCGTCGCCGTGGGCCATGTGGATATGAAGGAGATAATCCTCGATCCATATCGCAGGGTCTGTTGTGCCATCATATGATTCGATGTTTACGGGTTTGAAACCCTCGGGGATTTGATGATCCATTATTTCGTCTGTAAAGCACAGTGGGTGTGCAGCGCCTCTGTACTGGGCGATATCATGACATAGCTCCAATGAGTTTTGTCTATTGTGTTCGGCCCTGCCGAATTTGTGGCCAGCGTGACGGTTACCATCTCGAGCCGTGGGGTGCCCACGCGATCCGTAGATCGATCGTGTTTTCCTTGCCTTGTCCTCCAACATGTCTCGCAAGTCCGGCGCAAATTCCCGTGCCTTGGTACGGGGTGCGGCTTGAGTGGAGGGCCGGGAGGCCTCTCTATCGTGGCCACGAGGTGGCCGTTCGGCCGCATCAAGTGCTTCCTCCTCTAATTGGGGTAGCAACCTGCGCTTTGGGTAACTCTTGGAGGGGCGTTCGAGTTTATGCTCTTCGGCCGGAAGGACTTCGGTCCATCTGTCAACCAGCAAATCTTGATCAGCTCGGAGCTGTTGCTATTTTTTCTTGAGGCTTCTTGCCATGGACATAAGCCTATGTTGGAAACGCTTTTGCTCAACGGGATCCTCTGGCACGACGAATTCGTCGTCGTCGAGGCTTGCCTCGTCTTCGGAGGGAGGCATATAATTATTGTCCTCGACCTCTCTGTCTGCCGCTCTCTCATGAGGGCTGGTTTCTCGATCCTCCTATGCTAAGCCTTGCTGGAGGGGGTTTTCTTCGCCACTCCCTGGAGTATTATTATCTCCCGTGCTGGAATCACCGTTTTTGTGTTGGCGGGATTTTGAGCGGCGCCGCTGACGCTGGCGCTTGGGCTGTTTCTTGGAGGGGTCATCCTCCGCTGTTCCATCGCCCTCTCCCTCTTTTGGGGTGTCCACCATGTATATGTCATATGACGAGGTGGCTTTCCAGGGCCTGGTAGGCGCTAGTTCTTCATCATCTCCTTCATCGGCGTCCATACCGTCGATGTCTTCGGAGTCAAAGTCGAGCATGTCGGTTAAGTCGTCGATAGTGGCTACAAAGTGTTTGGTGGGTGGGTTTTGAATTTCTTCATCGTCCGTACCCCAACCTTGCTGACCGTAGTCCGGCCAGGGATCTCCTGATAAAGAGAGAGACTTCAGGATATTGCCGAAAGGCGAGTGCTGAAAGACGTCCGCGACCGTGAACTCCATGATCGGCGCCCAATCGGATTCGATCGGCAGGAGCACGGAGGGTTCGGAGTCCGGAGAAGAATCCGGCTCCATGGAGTCACAAGTCTCGCAGAGTACGGGGCTGGTGTTCGGCTCAACCGCCATTGGGATCACAGCCCCCGAGGTGGCGTCCAACTGCCCATCCTCGATCGGCGCGGTTGGCTCCGAACAAAAGGTCGGAGCTGATGTGGGTGCGGCCTCTAGGGCACTGTTCGGTGGCAGAGCTAGATCATGCTGGTCGTGACAGTGTGGCACGCTCGGCGGTGGTTTGAGTCCGTCAAAGATCAAGTCCTCGCGGATGTCAGTCGTGTAGTTTAAATTTCCGAATCTGACCTAACGGACAGGGGCGTAGCTTTTGATCTGCTCTAGATGGCCAAGTGAATTGGCCCGCAGTGCAAAGCCGCCAAAGACGAAGATCTGTCCGGGGAGGAAGGTCTCACCCTGGACTGCATCGCCATTGATGATCGTAGGAGCCATCGGGCCTGACGGCGACGGCACAGAGGAACTCTCAATGAAAGCACCAATGTCGGTGTCAAAACCGGCAGATCTCGGGTAGGGGGTCCCGAACTGTGCGTCTAGGCCGGATGGTAACGGGAGGCAAGGGATATGAAGTTTTACCCAGGTTCAGGCCCTCTCGATGGAGGTAAAACCCTACGTCCTGCTTGATTAATATTGATGATATGGGTAGTACAAGAGTAGATCTACCACGAGATCAGAAAGGCTAAACCCTAGAAGCTAGCCTATGGTTTGATTGTTGATGTGTATGTCGTCCTACAGACTAAAACCCTACGGTTTATATAGACACCGGAGAGGGTTAGGGTTACATAGAGTCGGTTACAATGGTAGGAGATCTGAACATCCGTATCACCAAGCTTGCCTTCCACGCCAAGGAAAGTCCCTTCCGGACACGGGATGGAGTCTTCAATCTTGTATCTTCATAGTCCAGGAGTCCGGCTGAAGGTATAGTTCGGCAATCCGAACACCCCCTAATCCAGGACTCCCTCAGGCGCCTCTCCCTCCTCGAGCTCCCTGCTGCAGACCCAGAGGAGAAGAAAGCCAAGGCCAAGGATGTGAAGCGCAAGGGAGCAGCCGTACTCACGGCGGAACCAGACACCAAACGTGGCAGAGACCAACCAGAGTCGTCCAAGAGCAACCGCCCATTATGCGCCTTCCACAACCTGAGCACCCACAACACCAGTGACTGTCAAGAGCTCCGAGCCATTCGTGAAGGACGCTTCGGCCAACGCCCCAAGCGCGGCAACCGGGGCTACGGTCGAGGAGGAGGACATGGTGGCGGACGCTGGGACGACCGTGGCCCACGTCAGGAGTGGCGCGACCAGCCTCGTGAGGATCGCTGGAAGGATAAGCCTCGCGAGGGCGCCTGGAGAGATCAACCTCGTGAGGATCGCCCTCAAGGCAATGCTGGACTCCCTCTGCTGTCGCCGCCACCAAGAAGGAGTGATGAACACCATCAGGACGAGGGGCTGGGGGCTTCCAGGAACCACGTGCCATCGCCTGCATCTTGGGCGAAGCCCAGGCCCTAGCCTCGCAACGTATCTTCAAGCAATTTGCTCGCGAAGTGAATGCAGTCCTCCCCAAGCTCAAAGCCACATGCCGCTCAGGTGGTCCCAGTGCCCCATCACGTTCAGCTCGGCAGATCAGCTCAAGTGCGCGGTTACCGCTGGCTTCCTCCCGATGCTTTGCTCCCCAGTCATCAGCAACGTGCAAGTTACCAAGACCCTCATCGACGGCAGCGCAGGGCTCAGCGTCCTATCCGTCGATGAAAGTGCAACTATCCCTAGGTGGTTTTGGTAATTCATAACAACATATAGCTCATTGAGCTAATGCTATTCCAAGATGATTATTTCAGGAAAGCTCAATGATTGGCATGGCATGGATGTGAAAGTGGAACCCTCAAAATGCTAAGGACAAAGGATTGGCTCAAGCTCAAAAGCTCAAGACACTTCATTTTATATTTTAGTGATCCAAGATCACATTGAGTCTTTAGGAAAAGCCAATACTATCAAGGAGGGATGAGGTGTTGCTTAATGAGCCTCTTGCTTCATGTGCTTAGTGATATGCTCCAAAACCCTCAACTACTTTCCCATATCCACATATGACCAAAACCCTAAGCCAAACTCGGTCCTACCGATTCTTTCTATCCGGCGCCACCGAGTTTCATTTGTCATAAGCCACTGCCAAACCCTAGCAATTCGGTTCTACCGATAGGGATCTCGGTCTCACCGAGATGGGATTGCAAACTCTCTGTTTCCCTTTCGTAACTTTTTGGTCTCACCGAAAGAGCGAATCGGTCCCACCGAGATTGCAATGTAAATTCAGTGTTTCCTTTTTGTAACTTTTCGGTCTCACCGAAAGAGCAAATCGGTCCCACCGAGTTTGCCTGACCAACTCTCTGGTTAGCTAATTACCAAAATCGGTCTCACCGAGTTTGTGTAATCGGTCTCACCGAGATTACGTTATACCCAAACCCTAACCATATCGGTCCTACCGAGTTGCATGTCAGTCCCACTGAAAATCTCTAACGGTCACTAGGTTTACCTTTTCGGTCCGACCGAGTTTGTTGATTCGGTCCCACCGAGATTGGAAAACTGTGTGTAAGGGTTGGATTTTGTGTGGAGGCTATATATACCCCTCCACCTCCTCTTCATTCGTGGAGAGAGCCATCAGAACACATACACAATTCCAACTCATATGTTCTGAGAGAGAACCACCTACTCATGTGTTGAGACCAAGATATTCCATTCCTACCATATGAATCTTGATCTCTAGCCTTCCCAAGTTGCTTTCCACTCAAATCTTCTTTCCACCAAATCCAAATCCTATGAGAGAGAGTTGAGTGTTGGGGAGACTATCATTTGAAGCACAAGAGCAAGGAGTTCATTACCTACACCCCATTTGTTACTTCTTGAAGAGTGGTGTCTCCTAGATTGGCTAGGTGTCACTTGGGAGCCTCCGACAAGATTGTGGAGTTGAACCAAGGAGTTTGTAAGGGCAAGGAGATCGCCTACTTCGTGAAGATCTACCGCTAGTGAGGCAAGTCCTTCATGGGCGATGGCCATGGTGGGATAGACAAGGTTGCTTCTTCGTGGACCCTTTGTGGGTGGTTGCTTCTTCGTGGACCCTTTGTGGGTGGAGACCTCCGTGGACTCGCGCAACCGTTACCCTTTGTGGGTGGAGCCCTCCGTGGACTCGCGCAACCGTTACCCTTCGTGGGTTGAAGTCTCCATCAACGTGGATGTAGGATAGCACCACCTATCCGAACCATGGGAAAAACATCCGTGTCTCCAATTGCGTTTGAATTCTCCAAACCCTTCCCTTTACTTTCTTGCAAGTTGCATGCTTTACTTTCCGCTGCCAATATACTCTTTGCATGCTTGCTTGAATTGTGTGATGATTGCTTGACTTGTCCTACAATAGCTAAAATCTGCCAAGAACTAAAATTGGGAAAAGGTTAAGTTTTTATTTGGTCAAGTAGTCTAATCACCCCCCTCTAGACATACTTTCGATCCTACAGTCGACATGTTCGTCAGCCTCCAAGTGCCTTATGACCAGCTCCAGCCTACCAAGCCTTTCTCAGGAGTGACCAACGGTTCCACCACACCGATAGGGCAGGTCCGCCTCCCTGTCACCTTCGGCACGCACAACAACTACCGCACTGAGCTCATCGACTTCGACGTCGCGCACATCCGCCTACCGTACAACGCCATCCTTAGATACCCAGCCCTGGCCAAGTTCATGGCGGTGAACCATCACGGCTACAATGTCCTCAAGATGCCGAAGCAGCGGGATCATCATGGTCCCATGTGAAGAAAGAGATGCGGTGTGCTCCCTCGAGCGTGCCTTCCAAGATGCAGCAATTGACCACCCCGACAGCAGGAGCGAGGGCCCTCATGGGGCCATCCCCAAGAAGAAGAAGCAGTTGCACCGTGCCGAACCTCGGGAGGGTGGCGTCGCAGCCGGAACCTCGTCAAGGTCAGCGCCCATTCAGGGGGCGCCTCCCTTTGTTGCATAGGAAGGCGCACCCGGTGCCCTTCTCGGGTAGGGCTTGGGGGCTTTCTTCTGGACGGCCTCAGACCTTTCCCACATCACGAGGGAGGCGCTCGGGCACCACTTGGAGGCATGCTTCATGGCATGTTTCCCTTAGGAGGACATAGGGCAGGGACCACCCACCGTTCAGGAGTTCATCACCAAGATCACCCAGGAGCTGCAAGACCCAAGGGCCATGCGTGGCGACCATCGCTCACAAGGCGCAGATCCAGGGGAGGATGCCGGGCTGCGCATCTGCGTCGATGTTCCAGGGCTCAATAGGGTCGCTTCTCAGGAGTTTTTCTGGCCTTCGCGTGTGGGATGCTGAGAGGGCCCACCGCACAGCTACGTTTGCATGCCCTTTGGCCTGCCGAGCATATCGGCCGCCTACCAGCGCAACCTGCGGTGCCTCCTAGCGTCTCAGGAGGCCAGGCACCACGTCGTCCGGATGGAGATAGGGACGGTCCTCAAGGAACCACGTGAGTCCCCAGAGCCTTCTGATGCTCAGGGCCCCGGTGGCTCATGAGGAGCAACCCTTTCGTGTGCGCCTTCAGCTGCCTCGACTCTCCTTTGTCAACATAACCAGGTGACATGTTGTCAAGTTCATTCAGCTAGGAGTGCCCCTCGGGATGCATCATTCCCAAGCCGTGTGGGTCCGTCCCTGTGGCATGTACCCCTTTTATTTATGTCTTTAGCTTACCATATTGGTAGCGCCCCTCGGGCTGCATCATTCCCAAGCTGCTCGGGCCTGACCCAGTGGCACGTATCCCCCATGCATTACTTAAGCCTGCTGCTCTTATGATTGATCTACCTATGGTTCCTACTTGCTCGATCGCAACCCATCATGGGAACCGCGCGCCGGCCGTCTTTCTTCAGGATCCTTCGCATGAGTAAGCTAAGCACGGCGTCTGTGCTCGGGTCTGTCCCTGCAGCGTCGATAAATCCAGTGGCTGAGCTCTGTCTGGTGGGCCAGTCCCGTTTACATCACCTCCTGGGGTCATTGGTGCTTGGCTCTCTCACGTGGTAACCTCGGGAAATTCGTTCAGCGCGGGCCATCTCACCACCTCGCAGGACAAACACATCGAACAAGAACCAAGACCAGGCACAACCTGCCTTGAGGTAGGGCCTCGTGAGTCCCGCGCTGGCTCATGAGTGCCATATACACCTCGTCTAGCCCTGTCTTGCAAGCCACGTGT
Organism: Triticum aestivum; assembly: GCF_018294505.1. NCBI lineage: Eukaryota > Viridiplantae > Streptophyta > Magnoliopsida > Poales > Poaceae > Triticum > Triticum aestivum. The sequence goes on along the minus strand of NC_057812.1, from coordinate 487,537,905 downwards.
CAGGGTGGGGCTGTACACGCCCCGGGGGCTCTCTGCAGAGGGGGACTCCTGAGCATCGCGACTCAGGAGCCTAATTGGTCACGTAGCCCCTCACTCTTAGGGCCATCCTGGTCTCCGTTCGGCCCAACTGCGGTTGAGGTATGCGCGGGGCCGGGCTCTGCCGACATAGAACATCAACCTATCCTCGCGTACTCTTCCTGTAAGCTGTTTGCGCTTCAAGGGGGACTTCTGAGCATCACGACTCAGGAGCCTAACTGGTCACGTAGTCCCTCACTCCTTGGTCCGTCCTGGTCTCCGGTCGGCCCAACAGCTGTTGAGGTATGCGCGGGGCCGGGCTCTGCCGACGTAGAACACAAAGCAAATAGGAAGAAAATCGCAAAATCTCGAAGCAAATATTACAAGACATATCGTCCTCACAATATCAAATGAAAGTTTTAACGCATCCACGAGGCTTGATGCATGTTGCAAGAACAAAACAGGAAAGCAGCCGCAAGTCACCCCTGGACATCATCAACTTCAAGATCGGTGGCATCGCCGGTCAAAGGAGCGAGGACGAAGCAGCGGAACTTCTTTAGCAGGGCCTCCACCTGACCTTTCACGGCTGCGGCGGCGGCCGCACAATGCTCATCAGCTACGGGCTCCAGCAGCTCGTCGAGGCGGGCATTGGGGTCATGAAGGTGCAGATGGCTGAAGACGCGCGCCAGCGCAGCTGAAGAAAGGACACGAGCCTCTGCCTCAGCCATAGGACCGATGCCCTCCATGACTTCCTCAAGCGCCTTCACCAAGTGGGGAAGCATCTGAGCAGGGCCATCCTCGTCGGTGGTCAGTGGCTTCTCCAGGCCCTTCTCGTACAGTGACTTCAGCGCCACGCTAGACCTCTACTCAACAAGCGAGAAGGCCTCGCGGTCTTCAGCCAGGACCTTCGCCTTGGCGTCCAGCTCGGCCTCCCTCGTCTTTGCCTTCTGCTCCAGTTCCTCCAGTCGGTTGCGCTCCGCAGCCTCTGCCTTCGTCAGCTCCCCCAGCTCGGCGCTGCGACCCTTGATGGCATCCTCCCGAGCCTTCATCTCCTCCTCCTTCGCTTCACGGTCACGTGCCTTCTTCGCGCGCTCATCGTGCAGCCTCTTCAGCTCGTCCTCTAGCTCTCGGGAACGGTCGCGGGTAGCCTCGGCGTCCTTTAGCGCAGCCTCGCGATTGGCCGCAGCTCTGGCGGTGGCCTGCTTCCCCTGCTCGGAGGCTGCCGCGGCTTGGCTCAGCAATGCTCGAACGGCCGAGTCGGCGTGAAGCCAGCCTGTGGCTACCTCCAGGCGCCCGGTCACTAGGTGCGGGTCCGCGCCTAGAAGGTCTTCCCGCAGCTTGGCCATCCCCAAGAAAACACGCTCCAAGGATACGGAGGGAGCGGAAGAATTTGGAGCCAGGGGAGCAGCAGGAGGAGGAGGCGACGTCGTTACTAGAGCCTAGAAGATCGAGGGCTCTGGAGCCCTTGGGACCTCATTAGTAGAGCCAAGTGCCGGCACTTCCGGAGGCAGTGGGGCCATGGGGGCTGGTTCATCCTGCCGATGCTCCTCTTGGCCTCGTGAGGGCGACTGGGCTAGGGAGGTGCGAGTGCTATCGTCTCTCTTCTCCATGGAGGGGGGCACGGCCGCGGCACCCTCCCTCCTCTTCTTCACCGAAGATGCCGGCCTGATCATCCGAGGGTGAATGTCAGAAAATAGCAAGTACAAGCAGGAACAAGGTGAAGCTCGAAGCAATTACTGATCCACTGCGACATAGTCCACCTTCTGCTTGGTGAGCCTGAAGCCTGAAAGCGTTGGGACCTGAGGAGCAGGCGCGTGGGCTCCTAGAGCAGAAGACGGTGCAGCGGAAGGGCCGGAACCGTCCCCATGCGGCACCACGTCGGGGGTAGCATCCTGTGAGACCAGCGATGACCAACCCCTTGTCGGGATAGGGGGCAGCTCGCTCACCTCCTAGCGGGCGACGACCTCGGCATCGTTTGGAAGGGCCCGGAGGATGTCAGCCTTGCTCAGGGGGGAGTTCTCCCCCATTCCCTCGGGGATCTCCTCTGAGTCTTCCTCCTCCTCTTCCACCCCGCGGGACTCATCAGAATACACCTCCACCGGCTTCGATGTTGTGGAGGCCCCAGCGAGCACCGGCGGCACCAGCCCGCACGCGTCAAAGGTCGGCCCGGAGGCAACGAATTTGCTCCCAGTCCTTGCGATGGAACAAAGGAAAAAAGGCGCTCGGTGGGTACCCCTGGTTGTCCCCTACCAAGTGGCGCAGGACTGTAGTCAGCTCATCATCAGGCAGGGCCGCCGGGCTCAGATGAACCTTGTCCCCTTCATCTTCAAGCTTCCACAAGGGGCACGTGCATGCCTGGAGCGGAGCTACGCGTAGCATGAAGAATTCCCTCAGGAGCATGACCCCCATCACCTTGGCCGCTTTTGCATTACCCGGCTTCAAATCAGACTTCATCTGCTCCAACATTGACGTCGCCCACTCATCAGCAAGCTCCGCACGAGACCACCCTTTGTCAGACTGGGGCACCTCCATCAGCAGTTCCAAGCGTGGATGAGCGCACTTGGCATTCATCATGACCCATTTGGCCCTGATGTTGTCGACCCTTTTCCTACTGTATGAGATCAAGTTGGCCTGGCCGACCGCGATGAAGTTGGCGCACCCGGAGATGTGGCCACCGGTGACGCGGAGGAAGAAGAAGTGGCGCGGCAGTGCCATGGACGGCATCACGCCCAGGTACGCCTCGCAGTAATATGCAAAGATAGACAGAAGAAGAACGGAATTGGGATGGAGATGCAGTGCTTGCAACCCGAAGTGGTTGAGAACCTCAAAGAAGAAGTCAGAGAACTGGGGAACCAACCCGGCAGTGTTGCTACTCGTGAAGAAAGGGAAGAAGGTGCTTCCCTCAGGCTCCGGCTCGTCAGAGGCAAGTCGGAGCTCCGTATACCCCCTCTCGTTGCTCTCCCCCGCCGTCAACAAGCGCATGGTGGCTAGGCTCTTCTCCGTAACAGTGGGCGCGTCAAGGGCTAGCTCGTACCAAGTTGGCGCCGAGGAGGACTTGACCTTGTGCAGCGCCATTGGACGCGGATGTGGAGCAAAGTCGAATTAGATCTGGAAGTTTCAGCAACATGGAGCGAGAAAGGGGATCTAGAGCAAGACGAGGAAGAAGCAATGAAGGCAAGCACTATCTGCGCCAGCCTTTTTGTCAAGTCGGGCAGTTGCCAAGGCAGCATGGGGAAGCGGAGACGCCCACGTCCAATCAACCGCCATGCGGCAACCGAGGCCGCAGGCCTTTGGGGCCCGCGGTGCTCCACGCTTGACCCTTAGGCTTCGCCTCGAAGCCAAGCCCGAGCACGCCTTGGGCCCGGGGGCTACTATCGACGTTCTGGGAACGGGGGTCCCTAGACTTGCCTGCCTGTGGCCCACGGCGTGGCTGGGCTAGCAGGTTCGTATGGCCCATATTCATCAACAAGACATTCAAGACCCTCGCGAGGGGCCAAGCCATGACGATCGAGACCAGGCGGGCGATGACGATCGAGACCAGGCGGGCGCCAGAACGCGTAGCGTCCTTGTTTCCTCTTTGCTGCTAAGGGGGCAAGCGCAGGCACGAAGTACCGAGGCATCAAGCAAAGGTTTCCATATTGGTGCAACGAGACCAGGACCAGAAGGACGGCAAGATGAAGGCCACCATGGAGCCCAAGACGGCGTCATCACCAGAGCCTTTTGCAGGCAAAGACCACCTTTTGTCAGGATAGCTTGTACTAGTTGTCCCCTTTCAAATTGGCCATTTTTGGCATCCCTTCCCACTCAATATTTGGGGAGAGGACCAGGGCCTATATAAGTAGAACTAGCCACCACCATGAGCGGCATGAGATCGACACCATCACAAGTAGGCAGCTGATTCCGATCCACGCACACAAGCTCACCAAACACAAGAACACCTCGACCTCAGGAGGCTGTTCTTCCTCTTTTACTGTTCATCATTAGCCCAAGAGGCAATCCACCACCACCACACTGGAGTAGGGTATTACACCACAATGGTGGCCCAAACCAGTATATATCTTGTGTCTTTCTGTGTTGAGAGTTCTTCGTGTTTGTTTGCGAGATCTTAGAGAGCTAGGGCGTGGATCGATAGGGAGAAAACCTTCACGCGCACCCCACTGTTCGAACCTCAAGGGTCTACCGGAACCCCAGATCCTACATGGCCATCTGAGTAAAGGGCAATATGGCAGAGTGAGTGCTTTGGAGACAGTAAAGCTTATCTGGGACAGGATGTCCAAGGTTAATGAAGGAGTCTCAACACATCGTGACTCTCAAGTTGACGTTCTTCGCAATCTCTTCAACTGCTTCAACAGACTCGACAATGAAAATGTTCAGCAAACCTTCGATCGCCTCACTGACATTTCAAATGAGCTTGAAGCACTTGGTGCCAGTGACATCACCGACCACGAGGTGGTGAATAAATTGCTTTGATCGCTTGATTCCTCATTTGACACCCTTGCACTGATGATACAAGAACATGGAGACTACAAGTCACTTGATCTCACTGATATCCTTGAGAGGCTAAACACTCATGACTTCCAGCTTGCTAAGAAGAGAGATCTCTATGGACCGAGCTATGACAGATCACGTGCTCTGAAGGCCAAGGCTGTGTCTAAATCTGAAGGTGAGGATTCTGGTAGCAGCCTTGGTGATCCTGAAGAACTGAGCCAGGAGATAGCAATGCTCGTGAGGAAATTCCAGAAGTTCTCAAGATGTGGTCGCTTCGGAAAATCCTCAAGAAGTGATGACATAATATTAGATTCCTCATCCCATGATTACAAGAAGAGACTTTTTCACAAATGCAAGAAACCCGGTCACTACATTCAAGATTGTCCTTAGTGGGAAAAGGAATCAAAAAAGAAGAAGTACAAGGACTACAGTTCTGATGATTCAAAGAAGAAGAAGAAATCTTCAAAGTCCTCTTCATCAAAACCTTCAAGGTCTTCATCTCACAAGAAGAGCAGCTCCAAGAAGGCTCGGGCATTCATTGGCAAGGAAATGGACTCTGAGGCTGAATCTGAGGAAAATGAGGAAGAGGAGGCATCTGAGGAGTCAGACTCTGGTGTGGCGGCCTAGCCCTCGCTATTGCATTCATTAGCAAGTCCGTCTTCAACCCTTAGGAAAATGACCTCCCCAACACTGCTGACAACGACGACGATGACTACGCTCCCACCTATTGCTTCATGGCAAAAGGTGCAAAGGTACTCAAATATCCCACCTCTGAATCAAGTGATGATGAATCTGATGAAAATCTCAAGCCTAGATATTCTAAAGTTGCTAAGATTGCTGTGAAACAACAAAAGGCTCTTGAAAAGGTTCAAAATATGCTAGACAAAAGCGATGATATGTTGCATGAAGAAATGGATCACACTAAAACTTTGACTGGAAATCTTCAGAGACTTCAGACCAAGTTTGACAACCTTCGGAGTCATCATAACACTCTCTTATCTGATCATGACAAGCTTTCTTATGAATTTCTTCAAAGAAAGCAAGATCTTGAGAAGCTAAGGGTGAGTTATGAAGATCTTCAGAAGGAGTGTGATTCATTGAACGTTGCTTATGAAGAATTTATTCCTCCATGTTTGAAGTGCATTGAACATGAATCTGCTAATTCTTCACCTGAAAGTTCAAATGCTTCTATTGCTACAAATTCTTCAACTATCTTTGCTATCACTAATTCCTCATCTAAGGATGCTGCTAGTATCACTGACCATGCAGGGCTGAAGGAATTGTATGTGACAGTCATGTACAAAAGCCTCAAAGGGCATTAGGCACTTTGTGATGTGCTTAAAAAGCAGATCCTCAACAGGAACCTTAGGAAAGAGGGTATTGCCTTTGAGAGGAAACTCAATGCTGATGGGACCTACTGGAAACCTGAGCAGTATCCCAAAACCTCATGGGTCATTGCAAAGGGACCTTCAGTGGATCCATCTACCTTATCTGGCTTTACATGTGAATCTTCATATTCTTCTGATGAGTCATTTGACTCCAATTATAAACTGTTCAAAAATCAGAATGGTGAAGTTTTTGCTAGATATGTTGGCACTAACTACAGGAACGGTCCCCCTAGGAAGAAAATATGGGTTCCTAAAAGGTGCCTTGAATGTCTTCAGGTGAATGCCATCATGACACCACCTGTGAAGAATAGGAACCCCAGATCAAATTCTTCACATGGACCAAAGTCTTCATATGGATCCAAGTCCTCATATGGACCAAATTCCTCACATGGATCAAATTCTTCATATGAACATCATCGTGCTAACCCTTTTGTTTCACAGGGAAGATCTAAGGGCTATGAATATGTGCATTATTCTTCAAATCATTATGTTCATAAGTCTTCGAAGAATTTCTCTGCATATTCATATGCTTACTCTAACCCCTCTCCTGTGGAACAAAGTGGATTGGCTTCAATGCCACCTTTCTCATATGGAGCTCGCAGAATGATGAACTCTTTGCCACCCCTACAGATGTGGGTGGTGAAGAAAAAGAACTAATCTCTTATGCAGGGTAAGGTCTCTAGACAAACTTAAACGTCTGAAGAATTTGCTGGAGACTTGAATATTCTTGAAAGGACGCAAGCTAATCATGAAGAAATGAATTTTTATTTCACACGTCCTAATACTGCTTTAACTGTTCTCTTACCTGATGAAATTAATGTCATATTCTTCACTGATGAAGAATATGAGTTCGTAAGATGCACTAATTCATCTGCAGGATGGTCAACCCAAAGCCACTGAGTGGGTCCTCGATGGTGGATGTACAAATCACATGACTGGTGATAGGAACTTATTGATGGACACTGCTTTATCACCATCACATCTGAAGCATATCACCTACACTAACAAAGGCAAAAGCAAGGCATTGGGTCTAGGTAAGGTTGCAATCTCAAAGGATCGACACATGGACAAAGCCATGCTTGTCGAGTCCTTAGGGTTCAACCTCATGTCTGTCTCAATGCTTTGTGATCTTGATATGGTTGTTGTCTTTGGCAAGTATCGTTGTGTTGTGATCATGGAAGCTAACAATTCCAAAGTCTTCAATGGCTTTAGGAGAGGAGATTTGTATATTGTTGATTTCTCTAAAGGACCACAACCTGCTACATGTCTACTTGCAAAAGATTCAAAAGGCTAGCTATGGCATCGATGACTTGGTCATGCTGGCATGAGGAACTTGCACACGCTCGCGAAGAAGAAGCATGTCATTGGCATCGAGGGTGAATTCCTCAATGACCATATGTGCGGAGCTTTTGAAGCTGGGAAAATAACCAAGGCCAAGCATCCCTCAAAGACCATCATGACTACCACTCGTCCATTTGAATTGCTTCACATGGATCTCTTTGGCCCTACTCATTATGCCACATTTACTAATGCTCCATCTTTATATGACTTTGTCATTGTTGATGACTATTCTCATTATACATGGGTGCATATCATCACTTACTAAACTGAAGTGCATGAGTCTTCAAACGATTTTCCTCGAGGGCTTCAACCAACTTTGGTGTGAAGATCAAGCACATCAGAAGTGACAATGGAACTGAGTTCAAGAATACTGGTCTTGATGATTATCTTGATGAACTTGGTATTACTCATGAGTTATCTGCTCCTTATACTACTCGGCAGAATGGCGTCGTGGAGTGCAAGAACAGGACTCTTGTTGAGATGGATCGCACTATGCTTGATGAGTACAAGACGCCTCCTTGCTTCTAGCCCGAGGCAATTGATACTGCGTGCCACATCATCAACATGGTATATCTTCACAAATTCTTCAGAAAGACCTCATATGAACTCCTCACTAACAAGAAACCCAATGTGAGTTATTTCAAAGTCTTCGGTGCTAAATATTGGATTAGAGATCCTCATCACAATTCTAAATTTGCACCAAAAGCACATGAAGATTTTATGCTTGGTTATGGAAAGGACTCGCACACTTACAGAGTCTTCAACACCTATCACCGCAAGGTTGTTGAAGCTATAGATGTGCGGTTCGATGAAACTAATGGCTCGCAAAGAGAGAACCGACCTCCTATTCTAGATGAAATACCACCTGAGGAATCCATTAAGTTCAAGGCTACTGAGGATGTCATTCCTAGCGAAGAATCTGCTGAAGAAATTATTCCAGAACATGAAGAACATCATGCTGGTGCACCTGAAGAAAATGGCTCTGAAGAAAATGCTGAGCAAATTCCTCGTTGTCAACCAGCTCATCCTCACGTTGCTAATGAAGTGCAAATTGAGAGAATCATCAACGCCATCAAAGCACTAGGTCCTCTCACACGCTCAAAAGCTTCTCATTTGTCTACCTTTTGTGGGCACTTTGTTTTCATCTCTATCACAGAGCCCACTAAGGTAGATGAAGCATTTTTGGAGCCTGAGTGGATTCACGCTATGCAAGAAGAATTACATCAATTCAAGCTCAACAATGTGTGGAAACTTGTCAAGCGACCAGACCCTTGCAAGAACAATATCATCGGCACAAAATGGATCTACTGCAACAAGCAAGATGAAAATGGCCTTGTCGTGAGGAAGAAGGCATGGCTTGTAGCTCAAGGCTACACACAGGTTGAAGGAATTGATTTCGATGAAACTTTTGCACCTGTTGCTAGACTTGAAGCTATTCGCATATTACTTGCTTATGCTAGCCATCACAATATCATCTTATATCAAATGGATGTGAAAAGTGCATTCCTCAATGGTATGCTTGAGGAAGAAGTATATGTTGCTCAACCCCCAGGTTTTGAAGATCCAAAGCATCCTGACGAAGTCTTCAGACTCAATAAGGCCCTCTATGGCCTCAAGCAGGCTCCTCGGGCATGGTATGATACTTTGAAGGAATTCCTCATGAAGAAAGGCTTCAATCCCGGATCACTTGACCCAACTCATTTCACCAAAACTTATGATGATGAATTATTTGTGTGCCAAATATATGCTGATGATATCATCTTTGGTTGTACTGACCAACGTTACAGTGATGAATTTGCCTATATGATGAGTGAAGAATATCAAATGTCTATGATGGGAGAATTGAATTTATTCTTAGGTCTTCAAATTCGTCAACAACGAAATGACATCTTCATCTCTCGGGAGAAATATCTCAAGGATGTATTGAGGAAATATAGCATGCAACATTGCAAAGGCGTCAAAATCCCTATGCCCACAAATGGCTATCTATGCATTGATGAAAATGATATTGACTTCGATCAAAAGGTATACCGCTCCATGATTGGTTCTTTATTGTATTTATGTGCATGTAGGCCAGATATTATTCTTAGTGTTTGCATGTGTGCCCTTTTTCAAGCTACACCGAAGGAATCACACCATAAGGGTGTGAAGCATATTCTTTGATATCTAGCTCACACTCCAACACTTGGATTATGGTATCCCAAGGGCTCAAATTTTGATCTCATTTGATATTCAGACTGTGACTATGCTAGTGATCGTGTGGACCGCAAGTCAACATCAGGCACATGCCATTTCCTCGGACGCTCCTTGGTCTATTGGTCTTCGAAGAAATAGAACTACGTATCACTTTCAACTGCTGAAGCTGAATACATTGCTGCTAGTTCGTGATGTGCTCAATTCCTATGGATGAAGCAAACTCTCAAGGACTATGGCATCAACATGAAGAATGTGCCACTCTATTGTGACAATGAGAGTGCCATCAAGATTGCTCATAACCTAGTTCAACACTCGAAGACAAAGCACATTCAGATTCGTCATCATTTCCTTCGTGATCATGTGTTGAAGGGCAGCATCTCCATCGAGCATGTGAAGACTGAAGAACAACTAGCTGATATCTTCACAAAGCCCTTGGATGAGAAGAGATTTAGCAAGTTACTATGTGAGCTAAATATCTTAGAATCTTCGAATGTCCTTTCAAAAGGACACACATCCTAACACTTATGCCAAATTGATGACTGAGAATATATATATATATATATATATATATATATATATATATATATATAGACACACACACACACTAGTACAAATGCCCGTGCGTTGCACCGGGCAAAAAAAAGAGGCACAACCTACTTAAGATCGCCAATATGATGTTAATACGCCAGTAGTTTATTGTGCCTCTGTTGTGATCCTCTTTCCAACCAACATAAACCAGTATTCTTTTTTTAGAAAAGGGGATGCAACAACCAGATAAAGAAATTATATACTCCCTCCATCCGGAAATAAGTGATGTTGTTTTAGTTCAATTTTGAATTAAAATAGCGTCACTTATTTCTGGGAGGAGGGAGTAATAATTAATGGTATGTACATTATTGCACTTTGAATCCAATCGAACAGAGGTGCATTATGGTATTTAAACTTATTTTCATGCTTATACTCATAGACCAGAGTCTGCAATCTTATGTACTGAAAGGAGAATCAAAAGAGGAGAACAATGTATTTCGAGAGCTCTTAGATCCTTGATGACAAATTCTTATTGTTTTTGATAAACTTGTGTTCTCCAATTCTAGTCCAACACTCTGAACTATCTCATCATACAATTTTGATAAACAATACAAAGTGTTTTCGCTTTCAAATATGCTTGGAGATGGAAACTGTTTGTTGCTATCTATAAAGAATGTTAGTTCGTTATGTACTGCTAAAGCGGTAGCACATAATAACTCAACCACAAGAATTTTAGTTGGTTATGTACATATGCCCGTGCGTTGCAACGAGAGATGGAAACACTATTTTGGAATGGATCTATGCTCAAACACATACTATTATCATACTGAGGCTCATTGATCTGAACTCGTAAGGAAGAGCCTAATAAAATGAATTGGAAAGTTCATGTCAGAACGACATTCTAATGGCCGCATCAAACATTGATCGAGACGCATGTGCTTCACTGAAGAACGGATGTCAATTTTCATGAAGCAGGCTTGGCCAGATCATGGAGATATGCATGCGTCATAGCTCGGGGCCTAACTGCTTTTGGACTGGGCGAACAAACTGGTGTCGGTTGAGGTCATGACCATTGCCTTTACCATCTGTTTCTTTGGATCTTGTGCGACCTTGAGGCGGATGAGTATGGTAGCTGGGGCGGTAGAGATAATCTTATATCATGCACGATAAAGTTGTTGCTAAGCTCATCCCTTGTCAAGGTAGAAGGTGAGGTTATACCATTTATACTTGATGTCCACCTCAGGGTCACTGTCAGGTGTGAGCCAGGGTGATGGTCGCAAAGTAGGCCTTGTGCCCGTGCCAGTCGCCACATTCGACTATGCAATTTTTATGGTGCCCCAAGGAAGAATGCTTGATCAATGTTGTCAAGATCTTGCTATCGCAGGACCAGGGTAGTATGTTTCTCGAGTCATCGACAATGACACATGAGCATGTGGATTAAGGCAATTTGAAGTATTTATTGACCTTTGACAAATTAGTTATACTTGAAATACAAAATAGTCTAACAATTCGTCTCTCTTTTGCTTGGAGATGTTTTTGATTCCTATAGTGTAGAGTTGTACGATACGTCAATCATGATAGAAAATAGAAACTGAAAGGCAAACTCTGTCGAAAAGAAATGGACGGGTGTTTGTTTGGATAACTCACAACAAAATGAAGAAGTCGCTTGCATGTTTATCTCTCTCAGAGCACGCGTCAGAACCTGACGTCGCCTCGATTGCCCTCGATTGCCTCGCCTGTAAGCTTTCAACACATGTCCCTACTCCCTACTACGTGTTGCATAGTACACCATCTCATGACGGAGGATTCACACAAACTCCATATCTCCATAGCACAACACAGCATGACTGCACGGACATGCCAGTGACAAGCGAAAGGACACATGCATGCGCATGGCAAAGAGCGGCTAGCACCGAGGAGTTATGTCGCGCCAGCTAGCCGCGATGGTGTCCCATAGAAGGTCCTGCACCAGCGAGGTGACCGCCTGATGTACAGGCTCGGGACGATGACACTGATGGGGTTCTACATGCATTATCGGTGCCATCAGCTATCTAGTGCTCTATCAGAATCCAGAAGGCAAGGCCCATTACTATGGCCATAGAGGTCGCCGACATGGACATCAGACACGGCAGCAACCCAGTGGAGGTCGCGAGGTGGCCGACTGCCGCACAGGGCTGGGACGATGGCGTTGATGGGGTTCGACATCATCGTCGTCATCGGCTATTTGGTGATGTACAAGAAGGTGAGGCCCAGACCTGTGCCATGGAGATTGCCAAGGTCGCTGTCAGGCGTGGCGACCCTGCCGTCGGCCCCCTGGCCGTCTACCTAAAAGGGCCTTGCTACAAGTGCCCTCCTGTAACCGCACGCGCTCCTACCAAGATTAGATGATCCAATCTATGTCTCAGATTTTTGTATGGATGCAAGGAGTACAACGTAATTCCGAATTTCCTTGCAGGGACCTTATACAACCCTAGCTTCCCGCCTCCCGATGGCACATCCATGCCTTCTTCGCCGGCAAGGTTAGGCATGTTCCCCTCTGGCGTGTTAATTGGTCTCTGGCGAGTCATTGTCGCCACCGATGATTGATTTCTTGTGAAGTGGGGATGGAAAATTAAGCAGGCGAATATGTATATCATGGTGTAGGAGGAGGGCCCATGACCCGGTGATGCTGGCGGTCGGCCAACTCAGTGCCTCCATGCTCATCGTCGAGCTCCACGACATATTCTCATGTGCCTATCCATGTTAGGTCACCGAGACGGGCTGGAATGAGCGGCTTGATGTGCCTAGTGCTCGCGGTCTGGCAGCACGACACGATGTATCACAGGTTGATGGAAGTCAATCCCACCAGATTGACGGCATAGGCCTACAGGCTCGGAAGAAGTAGAAGAGGATACTTGGTTGCGGCTGTATTTATTGGAGGAGGGTTGTGCGTGGCTGGTTGTGTTTGTGTCCTTCACGGCAAGTCATGGCAGTATATTGTATTGGGACTTTTTACATGAGTGGCTTCGGGCGCACGATCGATAATATAAGGTATATACGAACAAGGCGCACGATCGATAATATAAGGTATATACGAACAGACGAAAAAATGGACGAAGCTTGCTTCTTTCTCTTCGGTAGCCTTGTTGATCCGGTTTTGCCTGGGCTGAGTTTGGTGGGCTGAGGCCAGACGGATCAGGGAGAAGTCCATCTGACTTAAAACAACAACGACCTGTGGAAATTTTGACGACAGACGAAACTACACACGATTCTCCGAATTAGTACCACCTCGTGTATATGTTTTAAATTCAAACTGAAAGCGTAAATTCACGGGAAGGAATGTATTGTGATGGTGAACCCACGGAGTCAATCCGTGCTTTATTATTAGAGAAAAGATATATATATATATATATATGTCCTCTACATGTCACACCTCGGACACACCCATCGGTGGTCGTTACTCCTGGCGGGATCGAGACTAGCCCCATAGATCAATACTAGTCTTCTCTGCGCACTTTGTCCTCACTCATGCGCACCCGGGAGCAACTTCCCGGTCGGTCACCCATTCTGAAATTACTCCAAGCCGAGCACGCTTAACTTTGGAGTTCTCTCCGAATGGGCCTCCGGAAAAGAAGGAATTCCTTATTGATATGAGTAGTCTATCATCCCTAACAAGCCAGGCTATCATATACACCCCCACTCAAAGGAACCGATGTCCTCGTCGGGCCACAGGAACGTTCCCTCTTAGCACATACGTCTGTGCATCCAGTCCAGCACATGTGCCATGCCGTGTGCCATGACGGGTCACAAACGTCATGCACAACATGACCGCACACCTATCCGCAAACATCCGTGTAACCGCGAGGGTCGGCTCTGATACCAACTTGTCACGCCCCGGACACACCCGCCAATGGTCGTTACTCTTCGCGGGATCTAGACTAGCCCCACAGATCAATACTAGTCTTTTATGCGTACTTTATCCTCACTCGTGCGCACCCGGGAGAAACTTCCCGGTCAGTCACCCATCCTGAAATTAGTCCAAGCTGAGCACGCTTTACTTTGGAGTTCTGTCTGAATGGGCTTCCAGAAAAGAAGGAATTCCTTATTGATATGAGTAGTCTATCATCCCTAATAAGCCAGGCTATCACACTACAACATTCACTTATTGCTATTTCTTCAAGTTTCCTTTTCTGCTAAGTGAATGTGTGTCATGACCGGGTTTTCCGGGTAATAAATTTCCAGAAAAGACCGTCGTGCTCATCAGCCCCAGGATTACTGTTAGCTGATGAGGCTCCAACTTGATACAGAAATTCCAAGCAAAATACAAAATAAATATGTAGTACAAGACCATTCTGGCCTGTGAGTACAACAAATGGTTTCTAGTGGTTGATGGCGGAAGCGGGTTGTGAAACATCAGTGTCTATGGGACTCCATTTCCCACGGGAACAGCTGACCAGGTTAAATTCCTATCTTCGCGAGGCTGCTATCTCCATTGAGTGGTTTCCGGGGCTGGCATCGCGTCGCTCCTCTCCGAGCAAGAAAAATCTGGCCAAGACAATAGCCAGGGACAAGCCAGTGAGTACTTTGAATGTACTCGCAAACATTATGAACACAGGTATAATATAACAATGATGTGCTGAAAAATATTTTATGCTCATGACATCAGTCACAAAAGATAAATAAATCTCGTATGCGTGCAAGCAAGTTATTTATAAAAATTGCAATAACATGGTAGTTTAAAAATTTATGAAACAAATAACAAGTAATGCCACAGTCGGGCGTCTGAGCGACGCCACATAAAGGGCTTTAAAAGAAATGCCACAGTCGGGCGTCTGAGCGACGCCACATAAAGGGCTTTAAAAGAAATGCCACAGTCGGGCGTCTGAGCGACGCCACATAAAGGGCTTTAAAAGAAATGCCACAGTCGGGCGTCTGGGCGACGCCACATAAAGGGCTTTAAAAGAAATGCCACAGTCGGGCGTCTGAGTGACGCCACATAAAGGGCTTTAAAAGAAATGCCACAGTCGGGCGTCTGGGCGACGCCACATAAAGGGCTTTAAAAGAAATGATCATAGTGAATATCCCGGAGGTAGAACCATCCTAGAGATATTCGGTAATAATATCACGGGTTAGTCAACAATAATAATAATCATAGATATCACAAGTCACGAGTAGTAATTCCATTTTCTGGTTAACGGTTTCACCTCCGAAGACCGACACTAAGACCGACACCTGACCCATCCCAGACTGTAATCCTTAACCATGGACACGGCTATTCGAATAGGTTTATTCTCTGCAGAGGGTGTACTCTTTACCCACGAGTAACGGATTTCTTTAGTCCAGCAGGACTAATTCCGTCTACGGTCTTTTTGTTGAAAACACACCTAACTTGCACACACCAGCTTATCTCACACGTGTCTGGAATCACCCACGACACCTGTTAAGCAAACTCTAAGTGGGGAGGCTACAACCTCGCGTAGCATGGGATCAAATTTATATCGCGCGCTCTAAGGGGTGGCCTCCCCTCTCGGTCCCAACCGGAAACACCCATGCCCCCGGACCAGGTGGCCTGCCTACCAGCTACAACCGGTATCTTCCACCATGGCCTCTCTGTACGGTGTGTGCTGGAAAGAGGTTGACAACTTACTGAACCGTACTCTACTTGCTGTAGAGACGAGTGGTAGTACGAAACAAGTATGGGGGTTACTGGAACAAGACTCGATCTACGGTCGACTCAGGAGGTTCAAGTATTCCCTGCATGATTAGCATGACGAATATATTCTCATCCAACAGAGTCACCTCTCATATCACCTTACCATGCCATACCAGACATAACCGTCCCGACGGAGACCGGCGACAAACTCATGCCTACCCAAGGCAGAGGTTTCCCGGGTTCCTGCCGGTATGCATGCAAGGCATATGAGGGTGATTATCATCACAAGTGTGTCCATTTCCAACAGCATGGAAATCAACAACATGCACCCATGCATATGATCATATCACATGAAATAACAAGTCCTTCGAAATGCGGTGGTGTTATAAATGTATCAACGATCACACCAAAAATATTATGCCGGGGTTCAGAATGCTTGCCTTCAATGTGTGGAAGGCAGGGTGCACTCCAAAACTTTTGAAAGTTTCTTCTCTCTCCCAAAATCCTATTTAAAAATATATTTGAATTAACACACATTTCAAAAACAGAACCAAAAAGTTGTTTGAAATTTTTTCAAATAAATCTTAAAATAAACTAGACCAAATTTGAGGAAGGTAGGAAAAAGAATCAACTCATTTGGAGTTATATTTAAAAAGTTATAGCCAGTCAAAGATTTGGTCAAATCTGTTATTTAAATTAAAACAGAAAATAAAACGATTCAGACGAGATTACGCTTTCGGTACAGAGGAGGCGTACTTGAGGCTTTACGCCTCCACTTAACCACGTGGACGGCGCGGGGTGTCACTGACAGTGGGCCTGCCTGGCCCACTGGTCAGGTTTGACCAGTCGCCGCGTGTCGTCTCCCTCCTTTGCCCGAGCGGAGCGGGGCTCCGGCGATCGTCGCCGGCGTTTGGCTGCTCCTCGCGGGCCCCCGAGGGTGGGGATGGACCCGTAAGGTTGGGGCGGTCCTCCCGGTAGTCGTTGGGTCGGCGGGGACGGGGTGAGCGGCCGGCGGCGAGCTCCGCGGCGGAAGAAGGCTTCGGTGGCGAAGTGACTTTGTGGCGGCGTTGGCTCCTGATCAAAATCAAGTAGGGGAAAAGGCTCACGGGAGGATGAGGAGGTTCTTGGTGGAGAGAACGGAGAGGGGGAGATACTGGAGGTGCCGGATTGGCCGGGGCGGTGGCGGCGGCAGGAGTTGCCGGAGATGAGGAAGGAGGCCTCCCCGGGTCGAATGCGAGCTAGGGGGTGCCATAGGGGTGGTCTGAGGTCGCGTGCGTGCTCAGAGGGGCTCGGGGTGTCCATTTATAGCGCGAAGAGGTCGGTTCCACGGCGGCCGTGGATAAGCTCTCCGGCGAACCGCCTCTCTGTGGCTAGGGCGACGTGGCGGCGACGAGCGCTAGGGGACGAAGCTGCGGATGAGCACGCACTGCTCACAGGGGCAGGTGGCGAGCCGGGGTGGCTTGGGCGGCGCTGCACGGCGCAGGGCTGTCGGGCGGCGGCGGCGGCTAGTGCTTGGCTTGCCGGGCGCGGCGAGGGCGGCTTGGCGCGTAGCTGAGAGAAGGTGAGCGTGTGGCGTGATGCTGCCGTGTGGGCCAAAGCCAGGGGGCCAGTGTGTCGGCTCAGGCGCGCGGCTGCAATACGCGCGCTCTGGGCGCGCCCAGTGCACGCACAGAAAGTGTTTGATGAAATGCTATGGCATGTTAGGGGGCTCCAAACCACAAGAAAGTTAGCAGGGTGGGGTTATAGTTTAAGGCAAAACCATTGGACATGCTGGTCTGGCCAGGGGATTAAGTCCATAGTGCAAACAAGGATTCATGTCAAAACTGATCATGCCTGAAAGGTGTTTGACAAAATGCCAAGGACACTTAGGCATTTCTTGGAGTGGCCAAAATCTCCAGATCAGTGTCTCTGTGGATGAAAGAGAGAGTGGTGAGGTTAATTGGCCAAAAGCAGAAACTTGTTAGTGTAACTTTAGCAAAATTTCAATTCTGGACAGGAAATATATGACATTATTTCATGAACCAAAAATGATCCAAAAGGTGCATGCTCCTGGACTTAAGGGTTTAACATGGGGGACTACAAGTAGGAGAAATGATCAAGGGTTAAAGAGCAAGTAAAAACATGGTTGCTGTACAAACCATCAAGTTGGTCCAGAATGAAGATGAGGTTGATTCACTCAAATTTTTCAAAGAACATAAATAGGTTTTTGCACAAAGTGAAATAATAGGCTCCTACTGACCTCCCCTAATTTTGGTAGAAGTTTTAAAGAAATATTTAAATAGGTTGTAGTGCAAAAAGCACTCTGGACCAGAGAAGAAAAATTGAGTGTAGGGCTCAAAATATTTCATGAATGAAATATATTTTAGCATAAAAGTGATTTAAAAACATCACATGACATCTCCAAATTTTTGTGGGAATTTTAAGTGAATTTATCAAATGGTTGTAGTTCAAATATGGCCATTTAACCTAGAAAAACCCTTTTTCAAGAAAATAAAGATCAAGCAACCTAATTATTTAATTAGTTACACTGATAAAAGGAAAGTTTTTCTTGAGAGGTTAAACAAGTCCAACAACATTTTTGAAAAGTTTTCCTTTTGGGAAAAACTCATCATAACAGGGAAGGAAATGATTTAAAAAAATCAAAATGGAGCTCAAAAATTCAAAGTTTTAAACCCTGGCAAAATTTTATTCCATTAAAACAAGGCCAAAATTTTGGGGTGTCACAATACTAACCCCTTAAAAAAAATCTCGCCCTCGAGATTTGCTAAAAGCGGTGTTAAGAAAATAATTACGCAATGACGATGTGGCTACAGTGAGAGGGCAATAAGTGGTGAAAAACCACAGTGTGAAAAACTGGGGCTGCGCGGAAAAGTCTACGGTTCGGGACAAAAACGGGTGATTTCTACGCTGGATATAAATTTAGGATAACTCCTAAATTTAGATATACGCTGGTCGTACCCGAGAGCACAGTGCTCTCTCTGGCCGACAGGTGGACCCGGGGTCCACTGTCAGTCTCCTCTTCTTCTCCCTCTGGCCCTTTCTTCCTCCTCTCTCCCGCGCGCTTTCTCCACCGGCGACGCCTAGTGTGTAGGGCATCTAGGCCGTACCGTGGTAGTGCGCGGCGTGCTAGCTGCCGGTGCAGCGTGCACTCACCTCGCGGGCCAGCGCGCTGTCGGCACTGCTCGCGGATTCGACTCCGAACACCGGCGATCGGCGACGAGCGGCGTTGGTGGACTTCGCCCACCGTACACCGAGCTCGAGCTATAAAAACGGCCGGGGTGCCTCTCTCTTCTTCCTCACACCTGGCCTCACTTCTCCTCCTCCTTCTTTCTCCGTTACTGCTTACAGAAGCTCGGTCGAGGCTCTAATGGCGGAGGCGATGCCGGACTGGTTTGTGATCCTGATATGCGGAGGGCTGGCGACGCTGCTGGGGCTCTCTGTGCTCCTGTGCGCGATAATCTTCGACGAGTATCGCGATGCTGCGGCTCGGGTGTTGGTTCTCCGCGGTGGTGGTGATCATGAGGAGTAGATGGGGTGTGCCGGGTGCTAACTGTTGTTAGGGGGTGATTAGCTGGATGTAACACCGTTGCAAAGTTTTGCAAACAGTGTATGTGTCCGAATGATTATGGTTGTGAGTCTGCTCGTGGTGCTGAGTGAAATTAAATAATCCACGTCGTGAGAAAGTGTAGATGTAGCAACTCAGGGAAAAGAAAATCTCACTCCAGGGTTTTGCGAGGGAAAAACAGTTAATTTAAAGGAGCATAAACCACAACAAAAACTACACACATTAGCAGAAGCCAAATAATTGACTCGTCGTACAAACTCAGGGTATTACGCATAAGTCACACACATAAATAAATGCTGCAAAGAACAAATACAGTAGTGACGTCTAAAATGAAAATGGTAACTGGGCGGGGTCCTGATAAAATGTCTCTGGTAAAGGATACATTCTTCTTCAATTGGAGGCAGTGGATTGACCAGTCGATGTATGCGTCTCTCCGGGTCGGGTCTTAGTGGTCTGCCGATGGCAATCTGAGGATTTAAATCTGCGAGGCTCTGGAGATAATCCATCACTCGCTGGTTTAAATGCTCTTGAGCAATTATGTACTGGATAAGGTTGGCCAGAACTGGGTCTCTCTCAATACGTCCACCGGGAAAAGATGTTACTTCTCCGGGTGCTGCACGGCTCGGAAAGTAATAATATCCTCGTTCGCGGGCATAGGGTACTGCGGATCGAAGACGAGCAATCGCTTCTTTCGCAGCAGCTTCTATGGCCAAGTGTGGGGTTGGCATAGATTTCCCCACGAAGGAAACTTCCGTTGGATCTTGGTTGGGGTCTACAGGAGGAATGTGTACTGCTGCCCAATATTCCGAGGTGGATGGGGTGATCCTCGATTTGAACAGCTCGTACTGGGGTGGCTGGGTAGAACCCATGGTACTGCGGGTAAAATCCCACAATATTTTGACAAAGCTACCTGGGGTTGCATCTGGGGTTCTCAGATGAATGCTGGGGTTCGGCATGACAGGAAAAAGCGTGAGTGTTGTGCACAAAGTGAGGGTTGCTGGGTAAGGTCACAAGGTGGCCTTTATATAGCAATGGAGCCGGATCGTTTTACCGTGGTGAAAGGTAAAAATTTGCCAGCTTAGCTCCAAAGGTCGGGTCAGTGTCAGAGATACACATATCTCATAAAGAGACGTGTTACTGTGGTTGTCGTCGGGTTGGTTTTGGTAGTTGTGCCCGGAAAAATATGCAGCTATGCGCTGACCAAATATGCAAGGCTATTATTAAAACAGAGGCACAAAGACAGGCTGCGTTAATATACGCGGTCGCATGA
Organism: Triticum aestivum; assembly: GCF_018294505.1. NCBI lineage: Eukaryota > Viridiplantae > Streptophyta > Magnoliopsida > Poales > Poaceae > Triticum > Triticum aestivum. The sequence goes on along the minus strand of NC_057812.1, from coordinate 487,517,482 downwards.
TTACAAAGCGAGGATACATTGAAACTTGGTGCTACTCATACTGCTTAGTCTACCTCGTTTATGTCTAAACGGGCGTGCCTGGTGGATGTCGAGGTTTCTCCACGTGTCTCTCTGCCGGGATTAGTCGGAGATGGCGGAGGAACTGCAGGGTCGGGGTAGTGAGAATGACCATTGCGGGGATTGTTGGCCACAACCCCGTTGGAGTGTGCTCCCAAAATGCGACGAAGCACTTCTGGGGTTATCGCAGCACCTTGGCCGATGGCTGGGGCAGATCTCGGGGTCTCGATCGGTTGTCCAAACAGCACGACTGGGTTGTCGGTGTTGGGCTCGTTTTCTTCTCTCGCCGGGGCTCGACGAACCAGCTCTCCACGAGCTGCGATTAGATCAATAGTGATCTGGTCGAACAGTGCCTCTAGTGCACTTACATAGCGCACTAGGTGCAACAATGCGGGGTCCGTCTCGTGATCTCCATTGGCAACTTGGGGTGGTCTACCATACCCTTCACGTCTGGGATAGTAGTGGAACGAGCGACAGTTAACTCTGGGCGACAAGTGCCTGAGATGAACTATAGCCTCTCGAGCGGCTAGCTGGATGGCTTGTGGCTCAAAGGAAGTTGTTCTTCCGGTGAACCGGTAGGGACGCTCGGGTGCTAGACTCCTACCGTAAATGTGCACAGTGGCCCAGAATTGGCGGTCTTCACCGCTCATGGGTCCTTGATACACAACATATTCTGGTGGCTCCTCTAACGCGTAGGCACGACGGGTGAGGTTTGCGAGGATGGTCACAAAACCTCCAAGGTTGGTTGCTGTGGTTTCGTTGTGCACTATAGGTCCAGGCATTGTGGCTCGGTTTGGGGTAGCGGCTGTGTTGTGCTGGTTTGGTGCTAGCGCGCCCTTTTTATAGGAAAAGGGGACGGAATCTTCCTTCGAACGCTTGCGAGAAAGGACTATTTAGGGGCCGGTCACTGGCGCATGAGTGACAGGTTAGGTTGATAGGTTGGGCACCGACTGCCAAAAGTGTTGGGTCACTGTGTGGCTATCTTGCACGAGAAGCTTGGCTGGGGTTTGGTTAAGGTCTGGTGGGTTGGTTTGCCTAAGTTTATTGACCTGGCTAAGATAGGATTAGCCAATGGTCAGCCTGGCTCTGATACCAAGTCTGTCACGACCGGGTTTTCCGGGTAATAAATTTCCAGAAAAGACCGTCGTGCTCATCAGCCCCAGGATTACTGTTAGCTGATGAGGCTCCAACTTGATACAGAAATTCCAAGCAAAATACAAAAATATGTAGTACAAGACCATTCTGGCCTGTGAGTACAACAAATGGTTTCTAGTGGTTGATGGCGGAAGCGGGTTGTGAAACATCAGTGTCTATGGGACTCCATTTCCCACGGGAACAGCTGACCAGGTTAATTCCTATCTTCGCGAGGCTGCTATCTCCATTGAGTGGGTTTCCGGGGCTGGCATCGCGTCGCTCCTCTCCGTGCAAGAAAATCTGGCCAAGACAATAGCCAGGGACAAGCCAGTGAGTACTTTGAATGTACTCGCAAACATTATGAACACAGGTATAATATAACAATGATGTGCTGAAAAATATTTTATGCTCATGACATCAGTCACAAAAGATAAATAAATCTCGTATGCGTGCAAGCAAGTTATTTATAAAAATTGCAATAATATGGTAGTATAAAAATTTATGAAACAAATAACAAGTAATGCCACAGTCGGGCGTCTGAGCGACGCCACATAAAGGGCTTTAAAAGAAATGCCACAGTCGGGCGTCTGAGCGACGCCACATAAAGGGCTTTAAAAGAAATGCCACAGTCGGGCGTCTGAGCGACGCCACATAAAGGGCTTTAAAAGAAATGCCACAGTTGGGCGTCTGGGCGACGCCACATAAAGGGCTTTAAAAGAAATGCCACAGTCGGGCGTCTGGGCGACGCCACATAAAGGGCTTTAAAAGAAATGATCATAGTGAATATCCCGGAGGTAGAACCATCCTAGAGATATTCGGTAATAATATCACGGGTTAGTCAACAATAATAATAATCATAGATATCACAAGTCACGAGTAGTAATTCCATTTTCTGGTTAACGGTTTCACCTCCGAAGACCGACACTAAGACCGACACCTGACCCATCCCAGACTGTAATCCTTAACCATGGACACGGCTATTCGAATAGGTTTATTCTCTGCAGAGGGTGTACTCTTTACCCACGAGTAACGGATTTCTCTAGTCCAGCAGGACTAATTCCGTCTACGGTCTTTTTGTTGAAAACACACCTAACTTGCACACACCAGCTTATCTCACACGTGTCTGGAATCACCCACGACACCTGTTAAGCAAACTCTAAGTGGGGAGGCTACAACCTCGCGTAGCATGGGATCAAATTTATATCGCGCGCTCTAAGGGGTGGCCTCCCCTCTCGGTCCCAACCGGAAACACCCATGCCCCCGGACCAGGTGGCCTGCCTACCAGCTACAACCGGTATCTTCCACCATGGCCTCTCTGTACGGTGTGTGCTGGAAAGAGGTTGACAACTTACTGAACCGTACTCTACTTGCTGTAGAGACGAGTGGTAGTACGAAACAAGTATGGGGGTTACTGGAACAAGACTCGATCTACGGTCGACTCAGGAGGTTCAAGTATTCCCTGCATGATTAGCATGACAAATATATTTCATCCAACAGAGTCACCTCTCATATCACCTTACCATGCCATACCAGACATAACCGTCCCGACGGAGACCGGCGACAAACTCATGCCTACCCAAGGCAGAGGTTTCCCCGGGTTCCTGCCGGTATGCATGCAAGGCATATGAGGGTGATTATCATCACAAGTGTGTCCATTTCCAACAGCATGGAAATCAACAACATGCACCCATGCATATGATCATATCACATGAAATAACAAGTCCTTCGAAATGCGGTGGTGTTATAAATGTATCAACGATCACACCAAAAATATTATGCCGGGGTTCAGAATGCTTGCCTTCAATGTGTGGAAAGGCAGGGTGCACTCCAAAACTTTTGAAAGCTTCTTCTCTCTCCCAAAATCCTATTTAAAAATATATTTGAATTAACACACATTTCAAAAACAGAACCAACAAGTTGTTTGAATTTTTTTCAAATAAATCTTAAAATAAACTAGACCAAATTTGAGGAAGGTAGGAAAAAGAATCATTTCATTTGGACTTATATTTAAAAAGTTATAGTCAGTCAAAGATTTGGTCAAATCTGTTATTTAAATTAAAACAGAAAATAAAACGATTCAGACGAGATTACGCTTTCGGTACAGAGGAGGCGTACTTGAGGCTTTATGCCTCCACTTAACCACGTGGACGGCGCGGGGTGTCACTGACAGTGGGCCTGCCTGGCCCACTGGTCAGGTTTCACCAGTCGCCGCGCGTCGTCTCCCTCCTTTGCCCGAGCGGAGCGGGGCTCCGGCGATCGTCGCCGGCGTTTGGCTGCTCCTCGCGGGCCCCGAGGGTGGGGATGGACCCGTAAGGTTGGGGCGGTTCTCCCGGTAGTCGTTGGGTCGGCGGGGACGGGGTGAGCGGCCGGCGTCGAGCTCCGCGGCGGAAGAAGGCTTCGGTGGCGAAGTGACTTTGTGGCGGCGTTGGCTCCCGATCAAAATCAAGTAGGGGAAAAGGCTCACGGGAGGATGAGGAGGTTCTTGGTGGAGAGAACGGAGAGGGGGAGATACTGGAGGTGCCGGATTGGCCGGGGCGGTGGCGGCGGCAGGAGTTGCCGGAGATGAGGAAGGAGGCCTCCCCGGGTCGAATGCGAGCTAGGGGGGGTGCCATAGGGGTGGTCTGAGGTCGCGTGCGTGCTCAGAGGGGCTCGGGGTGTCCATTTATAGCGCGACGAGGTCGGTTCCGCGGCGGCCGTGGATAAGCTCTCCGGCGAACCGCCTCTCTGTGGCTAGGGCGACATGGCAGCGACGAGCGCTAGGGGACGAAGCTGCGGATGAGCACGCACTGCTCACAGGGGCAGGTGGCGAGCCGGGGTGGCTTGGGCGGCGCTGCACGGCGCAGGGCTGTCGGGCGGCGGCGGCTAGTGCTTGGCCTGCCAGGCGCGGCGAGGGCGGCTTGGCGCGTAGCTGAGAGAAGGTGAGCGCATGGCGTGATGCTGTCGTGTGGGCCAAAGCCAGGGGGGCCAACGTGTCGGCTCAGGCGCGCGGCTGCAATACGCGCGCTCTAGGCGCGCCCGGTGCACGCACAGAAAGTGTTTGATGAAATGCTATGGCATGTTAGGGGGCTCCAAACCACAAGAAAGTTAGCAGGGTGGGGTTATAGTTTAAGGCAAAACCATTGGACATGCTGGTCTGACCAGGGGATTAAGTCCATAGTGCAAACAAGGATTCATGTCAAAACTGATCATGCCTGAAAGGTGTTTGACAAAATGCCAAGGGCACTTAGGCATTTCTTGGAGTGGCCAAAATCTCCAGATCAGTGTCTCTGTGGATGAAAGAGAGAGTGGTGAGGTTAATTGGCCAAAAGCAGAAACTTGTTAGTGTAACTTTAGCAGAATTTCAATTCTGGACAGGAAATATATGACATTATTTCATGAACCAAAAATGATCCAAAAGGTGCATGCTCCTGGACTTAAGGGTTTAACATGGGGGACTACAAGTAGGAGAAATGATCAAGGGTTAAAGAGCAAGTAAAAACATGGTTGCTGTACAAACCATCAAGTTGGTCCAGAATGAAGATGAGGTTGATTCACTCAAATTTTTCAAAGAACATAAATAGGTTTTTGCACAAAGTGAAATAATAGGCTCCTACTGACCTCCCCTAATTTTGGTAGAAGTTTTAAAGAAATATTTAAATAGGTTGTAGTGCAAAAAGCACTCTGGACCAGAGAAGAAAAATTGAGTGTAGGGCTCAAAATATTTCATGAATGAAATATATTTTAGCATAAAAGTGATTTAGAAACATCACATGACATCTCCAAATTTTTGTGGGAATTTTAAGTGAATTTATCAAATGGTTGTAGTTCAAATAAGGCCATTTAACCTAGAAAAACCCTTTTCAAGAAAATAAATATCAAGCAACCTAATTATTTAATTAGTTACACTGGTAAAAGGAAAGTTTTTCTTGAGAGGTTAAACAAGTCCAACAACATTTTTGAAAAGTTTTCTCTTTGGGAAAAACTCACCATAACAGGGAAGGAAATGACTTAAAAAAATCAAAAAGGAGCTCAAAAATTCAAAGTTTTAAATCCTGGCAAAATTTTATTCCATTAAAACAAGGCCAAAATTTTGGGGTGTCACAATGTGATCGGACCCTTCCCCCTCTATGCTACACTCAACCCAGTCTATTCACAAATTCTTCTTGTGCGTTCTATTTGAAACCCGTTCAAAATCTTCACTGTGTCCTTGTCAGCTGAAGAATTTGCGAAAGAAACATTAAAACTTTCTAATATAAATTTTCTCCTTTTTACCGCCCAAACCATTCCACATACCATGATAAGACTTATCTATTCACCCACGATCTCACATGATCGCCACCGCTCTGTACGTGGGTGACACATGTCGCTAGCATGAGAAGGGTCAGGGGCACGTTCGTCCATTTTCCTCGGGCGAACGGTTTTTCACCTCGACTATATATACACCTCACCCTCCTTAGACTGTTTTTACTCCGCTCAACCTCACTCCCTCGCTCAAGCTCTCAAACCTAGCGCTGCCGCTACTTCCATCATCGCCGGTGAGGAAGAGCTTCGTTGCCTCAACCTCGTCGTCGCCATAGCTGTCTTGCTCTGCCAAGTTAGGGCGTGGAAGATCTGGCTGACGAACTTCCAATCTACATTCCTAGTTCATTGTGTTCTTCATCAAGGGTAATTAAAAGTTACTTTTACCGCCCTTGTTGATTCTGATGATTTCCACAAATCTTCAAAAGGTGTTTATTCTTCAATCTTCACACTCTAAACACCTCACATGAACATCTGTTCTTGATCTGTTTGTCTAAGAAACATTTTTCTTCAAGATTCCTCAATTGTGTGGATTTTCAATCTATACAACTCTGGAACCTAAGTCAAAGAACGCTTAGTGAAATTCCTCAAGACACATCTGGTCAAATTCCTCAAACTTGTTCTTTTTGCAAAAAAAATTGAGAACACATATGACCTCTCCAAATTCTTCGCACCTATACTCTGTTCACATGTACTCATGTCCGCTGCTGAATCACTAGGTTCTCATCAACTTAACTCATTTGCAGCCTTCCTCGAAGAAAAGTTGCATACCTCGTCAGAAAACTCAATTGTTCAAAATCCTCGGCTAAAGAAAATGGATGATGGGAAGAAACCTCATAAGGGAGGTAAGAGACTGGAATTCAACACTGCTTTTTAAATCCCTGAAGATATCTGTGCTGGATACTACAGACCCCCTGAGGAAACAAAGAATGAGCGCAAAGTGCGCATTCAGAAAATTGAGAGGAGATGGGCACGGGAATGGAGGGAGTACAGGTATGTAACCCCAAAGTACATGAAGAAATTCACTCTTCACCCTCCTTGCCCAAGACCTCCATTGGCACCTGGCCAAGAAGCTGATCCCACTAGCCTGAAGCGCGGTGAGGACTATCCTGATGAATGGGCCAAGCGTCAAGCTAAGCTGGCCAAGATGACAAAAGAGGCAGTGAAGAAATTCAATGAAGACTCTGCTGCTGCTGCCACTGCCGAGGCCTCCGCTAGCAAGCCCAAGAAGCCCGCGCATAAGCCCAGTGCCTCTGCTTCAATGCCCTCATGGCCAAGCACCTCAGCAATGCCCTCACGACCCAGTTCTGTGAAGCCCTCACAACAAATTTCTCATGCTGCTCCAGCTCCTCTAAAGTCCTCTGCTCCTCTGGCAAAGTCCTCAGCACCTACGCATCTCGCCTCGTGTCAAAGGACCAAAGGCATCTCAATTGCCTCAGGAGCCACTACAAGTTCTTCACCTCCTCCGCAATTCTCAACTGGCCCCACTTTGCTGAAGACAAAGGCCACTACTGGACGAGGCACTAGACCGAGTCCTCATAAGAAGAAGGTTGCCTTCCATGTGCCGTCTAGTGACGACGAAGTTGATGATGATGAACTCGAAGAAATCATCAGAGGTAGACAGCAAAGGGCCACTAGAGCCAAGGGCACAAATGTGCCATTGATGTTGGATTCAAAGCTAATTCTTGACTTCATTGATCTCTGGCACAATGACCCAAACACACCTATGCCAGACTTCAAGCTCACTCCTGGCCAAAGTCACATGCTAACTGCCTTTATCAGTGAAGAAAAATGGAAATTTGAGAAGACCAGGAAGCTGAAGAAAGCTCAGTACAAGAAGGAGCGTTTTTTGAAGAAGAATCTTGTCAACATGACAACTGATGAACTTGTTGCTATACAGTCTGAGAACAAAAGTCTCAGTGATGAATTCAATGTCTACCATACAGATTGGCTTGGAGCCAAATTCAGATTTGTGAGACTGACTAAAGGATTCACCTCAAATGTTGCTGCTCCAACGCAACGTGAATCTCCTCAGGCTGAAGCATCTGCCCAGACAACTGAAGGTCATGCCAGCACCACTGATGAAAATCAGGCTACTGAAGAAACTAAAAGTACTAGGGCTGATGAAGCTATTCCAGCCATTGATGAAGTTGCCAGGGAAACCACTAGTGTTGCTCTTGAAGAACAAGCCAGACCAGCTGAAGCATCTGACGCTGTTCCTGAAGAAACTGAACCAATCAGGGCAACTACATCAGTTGTGCCTGATGAAAATGAGCCAATTTCCGCTGGTGCTCCTGCACCAATGCGCAGCCCCACTCTTCCTTCTGCATCAGAAGTGAAGAAAACCAAAGCTGCAGAGAAAGCAACTGTGAAGAAAATGAAAGCATCCGCCACTTCAGAGTCTTCAGCACCTAAGAAGTCCAAGCCTCTGACAAGTCCCATTGATGGTATTCCAGTTTCGAGCATGCCATCAAAGGAACTCGTTCCCTTTGGTGAGGATTATGGGATCCCAAGCGGATCTGATGAAGATGTTCCTTCTGCTGCTTCGTTAGAGCAGTTGGACAAAGAAATTGATGTGGACAACATTACATCCACTCTAGTGATATCGTCGCCCATGCCTCAGTTCACTGCTGAAGAGGCTGGCGTTGAGGAAATGGATGAAGAAGAAGACATGGACATTGGGTGCTCCACTCCGGTGCTGAATGATGACTATTGGCACAGTCAGCACCCTAACTCACCACTGTTCACCCCACTGCAATAGATTCCTCAGTCCCCTGTCCAGACTAAAGAAATTCAAATGGGCTCTAACGAACCTCAAGCCACACCTTCCATTCATGAAGAAATTCGAGTCACTAGTGTTGATGCTGATGTTGCTGAAGAAATGAAGACCCAAGCTGCTACTAAAGCAGAAATTAAAATTCCTCGGCCTGTGGCTCCTAAGATTGTGATTCCTGGAACTGTGAAGGCATTGATTGATATTCCTCAGCCCAAGCCGAAGAATCCCTCCTCTAAAAGGTAAAAGCTCAAGGCTGATGACTTCTTGCACGAGCATGTGTTCTTCACTGATTACACTCCATATGACTCTGCTCGTCTTCAAAGGAAGCGCTTCTAGACTGTCAGCCAAGCCAACTTCTACTCTTCACTACTTTTTGGTAAGGACAAGATCTTTGACCATGAGCATATTCCTCATGTGGACATGGAATCACTGCTGTGGTTCACCCTGTCCTCAGTGTTCTTCATGACGCTGGGCTGCTAAACTTCTGCACCGACATCGTAGACTGGAATGAGGAACTAATTCTTCAGTTCTACGCCACACTGCACATCACCGACAATGCTGAAGATGTGAATTCATGGGTGCTGGATTGGATGACAGAAAACACTCACTTCAAAGCACCGGCCTATGAATTGCTTCATGCCCTGCCTATCAGTCCTCCCCTTGAAGGTGCGCAGCTCATCTACCATGAACCTGAGCTATCAGATCACTATATGCAAGGGTTAATGAAGCCGCTGAAGGCTGGTCAAGCCCCTAGAACCAAATTCCTCGTGAAGAAATTGATGTATGTGCCATGGACCATCTATCGCATTCTGACCAAGACATTGAGTCCAATCGAAGGCCACGACTCTAATGGAGAAGAAGTCGTTGGCATCATGAAGAATTTGCTCTTCAACATCATCCATGGCGTCCCAATTAACTACCATGATTTCTTCATGAGGACTCTGGCAAACGTTGCACTGTCACCTTTTGAGTTAAAGCCTTATGCTCTTTGGATTATGAGATTCCTCAGATCAAGGTCTTCAATCAATTACAAGGCTAGCTTTTAGAATCATCTTAGTTACTTGCCGCCCATTGAAGTCTTCAAACGGCCTATTTCCTCATCTGATGACAAGGACAAGGCAACTGTTGTTATTGAAGAAGGCATTCGTCCATTGGATGGTATGTTCCGCAAAGCTGCATCTTACTCCACCAATGATGACTCTGCCACGCATGACTCTTCTGCCAATGCTTCAAAGAAAAATCCTCAAGGCACAGCTCCAAGGGTGTTGACTAATCATGAGCTTCTCCTCAGTCTTCACCAGAAGGTCGATCGCAATCATAAATGGGTCAAGCATCAGTTTGGTTCAATTCTTCAGAACATGACCATCACTCAGAATTCAGTGAAGAAGAACCATTACTACCTCCATGAAGTATTTGTTCGCACCTAGGATGTTCTGTCTCATCTCTATGGTGAAGAAGATCTAAAGTAGATGGGCTTCAAGCAGTACTTTGACTGGTCTCATCCGCCTTCAAAGAAATTCAAGAAGGTCAAAAATTCCTCACTTGGTGGCCAACTCTTATTCTTCATTGCGCGAGACTGATGAACATGAAGATTTGGACGACACTGCGGCAGGCCCTACTTCAACAACCGACCCCAAGAACATTGGTGCTCCTCCATCGACTTTGTGATGATATTCTTCAGGGGCGTTAGTCCTCACTTTTCGTCCCTTTTGGTCATCCGATGACAAAGGGGGAGAAATTTGAGTTACTCTTCAAGCGGGTCTATCTATATGGGCGTTTTTTTGCTAAGTTACAACTCTCGTTCTTCTGAAAACTTTGTTGGATCGAGTTGTAATCTTAAATCTGATGGTGGTCTGATACTTTCGCTATGTTACTCTGCATGCTATTTCCTCATATATGTTAGTGCACGCATGCTGAATTACATCAGCTACCATATTTTATCATGCATTTCAAATTCTTCATATCATATGTTAATGCGTGTATGAATTACAAGATATAGGGGTAGATCTCCACGATTCTACTCTTCAAATGTGCATTGCTTCAAAAGCAAATTCCTCACTATGCACATCTTCAAGGAGATTTTCTTCTATATCTTGCAACCAAATTCCTCAATATTAGTATTTACACTTCATATGTTTATCCCCGTTGGAATCTTAACCTATATTGTCATCAATCACCAAAAAGGGGGTGATTGTAAGTGTATTTAGTGCCCCTTAGTGATTTTGGTGTATTGAAGACTTATAGGTTAAGGGACTAATGCGTTTGTGAGTGTACACAGGTCTATAAGTCTATGAGGAGTTTGATATTTACAGAGAAAGTTGACCCCTAAAAATGAATGTCTTCAACTGAAGACTTTGGCTTTTTGAAGACTTTGAAAGTGAAGAAATTGATTTGACCATGAAGACTTGATATTCATGCGAGCAATATGAAGCGTGAAGACTTATGTTTTCGTAGTTTCATTTTCTCTTTCTTGAGTCATAGGAAACACCGTACTGTTAAAGGGGGTCGAGGTAAAACTAAGGAAAAGTTTCCAAGTGATGCTCATCTCAAAATCCTACACCTACCAATACCTTCGAGTGAAGACATTGGAAATCTCATACAGCTCAGTCAATTTATTCAGTGACAGAGAAGAAGTTCTTCTGGTCTCTGAGGAATTTGTTCAGACTAAGGAGTTAGGAATTTGCCAGTGCGGATTGCCTACAAGTGAGGAACATGATAGCCCTGAGGAATTTGGTAGCCAAATTTCCGACCGTTGCAGTGCTACATGCCAGCTATCCCAAAATATCTACCCACCTAACGGTCATATCATTGAAGGGCATTTATGTCTTATCATGTCGGGCTAGTCCCTAGGCTATAAATAGCTGCCCTGACAACCACTAGCTGGTTGGATGCTCCGTGAAAAATGGACACTTGTCATTGAGAGCATCCCATCCTCCAAGGACTTTGAGCTAAATTATCAAGTGAGGAAAAACCCAAAACCCCAAACCAAACAACTACAAACCCAAGTGATTGAGCATCACTGAAGAGATTATTCCTGTGTGGAACTGACGCTTGTTACCTTTGAGGACTATGCATACTTCAGACGGTTAGGCGTCATTGTCTAGAGCATCCAAGAGGAAATTGTGGATCGCTGAGTGACCGAGTCTGTGAAGGTTTCGAAGTCACCTGAAGACTTACCACGAGTGATTGGACGAGGTCTATGTGACCTTAGTTCAAGGAGAATACAGTGAGGACTGTGTGTCTAGGAATGCGTGTCCGTAGGTTTAAATACCTAGCTGCTCCAACCAGATGTACGACTATCACAGCAGTTAGAACTGGTCTACCAAATCATTGTCTTCACCGAGCTAACTGGTTCTATTTCCTCAACCCTTCCATTTCCCCATTACTATGTTGTATACTTGATCGCTACCATTTGAAGACTTTGACTGAAGACTTTCTCAATTTCCTTGGTTCAATTTCTTCAGTCAGTTTGTCTTCAGCCTGCTTATCATGTGTTTACGCTTTCAGTACTCTGTGCTTGGTTTTATTTCTTCATGATGATTGTGCTACCACTCTGTTATGTTTGCACCTGAGTTCTTATTTCGCCGCAAGTAGTTCTTCGCTTAGGAATTTCCTCACCCTAAAATTCCTTAGTGAAGAATTCATAAAAATCGCCTGTTCACCCCCTCTAGTCGACTTAACGCACTTTCACTCCGGTGAGAAGGAGGGGTCATCAACACCATAGTCGTACTGGGTAGCAGCGGCGCCGATCTTGGTGTTTAACGAGAGAAGAGGGGGAAGAAAGAATAAATATAATGCAAACATATGCATGACGATGCATGACATGACAATGAGCGGTGCTAGGTGGACCCCAACACGACACTAGGTGGTACCGGCGAAGGAGGGAAACATCCGGGAAAGTTTTCCCGGTGTTTGATGTTTTCGGATAGATGAACCGGAGGTGAAATGTTGCATGTTCGCTATGCTAGGGACGTGTGGCTGACAAACGGGCCGCGCATTCAAATTCGCCTCGTCGTTCTAAGCAACTTTCATGTACAAAGTATTTTCATCCGAGCTACAATTATTTTATATTCATTTTCAAAGTTTTATTCATTTTCTGAATTTAATTTAATTCGAAATAAATGTGAATTGCTAGGTGCACCCAGCTCTGGGTACACATAAGTGTACCAGAGGGGCTAACATGTGGGTCCAAGGTGTCCCAGTTTTCAAGTCAAACTTTCACTGGTCAACAGGGGGTCGGGCCCCCTTGTCATACATTGTTTTACTAACCTAACAAATTAAATAGACTAATTAGGTTATTAGATTAACTAACACATGTTAATTAAGTTAATTAACTCTTTAATTAATTAATTAATTTTCTATTATATTTTTTTAACGTTCTCAGGGGGCGGCCTCACATGTCATAGGCCAGGGGCCAAGCGGGTGTGGGCTAACGGGTTAATTGGCGGAGCCTGGATGGGCACTCGAGCGGGCACTGCGGTCAGCGAGAGAAGGGGGCGGGCGCGCGGCGCGACGCAGGCGGACGCAGAGGCGGGGCTGTGGTGCGAGGGCCGGGCAAGGTGAACAGGACAGCGCGGGAGGCGGGTTGGCGCGCCACGGCAGCTGCGACGAGCGGTGGCGAGGGGATAAGGTCCAGCAGGGCAGCAGCAGAAAGCAGTTGCAGCAACTAGGAGCAGGGGGCACGGCAGGGCACCGGCCAGCTGTGGGAGCGCATGAGAGGGCACAGGGGAGGAGGGCATGCGCATGTGGCGCGGCTGCTGGCACGGTGCGGGGCGGTCATGCGGGGCTGACAGCGGAGGCAGCCCGAAGCCGCAGAGACGAGGTAGTGGCTGGAGCTGCAGTGGCAGGTAGGGATGAGCGGGTGGAAGGGGGATAGTGACAGCGGGCGTGGCCCGACCCTGTTGAGGGCGCGCTTGCCCCGGTGACAGGGAGGAAAGGGTGGACGGGGAAGTAGGGAAGGTGAAGGCCGGGGGCCTCACTAACATTGCAGGGAAGAGGCGGCGAGGCCTGGGGTAGACCGGCAAGGATGAGATGAGGAGGTCCGGTGGGGAGGTCTGACGACGGCGAGGCCTTCGGGCGGCGATGGTAGCGCATGGTGACGACGAGCGAGTGCGGCCCAGTAACGAGGGGACGACGAGAGGTGAGGAGGACGGGGCGGTCCGACGGGCAGTGCTGGCGAACGCGAGGCGGCGGTGACGAGCCGGGGCATCAGGCGACCAGGGCGTCAGGATCGATCCCCGATCCAGATCAGATCAGGAGGGGGGAACGACATTGGGGGAGGGGAAGTGGGGCGACAGGGGTTAGGGTTTCGGGGTAGTGGGGGATTTGGGCACGGCTGGTGGGGCGGCCTGGTGGCCTGCTCGGCCGTGGCCCAGTGCGGGAGGCCTTTTCTCTTTTCTGTTTCTTTTACTTTTTGTTTTGTATTTTATTTTTTATCCAAATAAATTTTGTTACATAAGAAACTTGCCTCGTAAGTACTTTGTAATATAGCGGAACTATCCATAGGGTTTTAGATTAATTTTTAAAGGCTTTACTTTCAGTTTGAATTTAAATTGGACACTAAGTGTTGTTTGCTCAAAGCAAAAAAATAGACAAGGGCAATTTTGGAGTTTCAAAAGACGATGGTTCCAACATGAAAATCGATTAGGGGAATTTATACTAAAATCCGAACATTTCATTTTTAATATTTAACTTTACTTTTATTGTTCCACTCGATTTTGGATTAGAATTCGAACGTGTTTTGAAACATCTCGAGTTTATCAATAGTGACCGAGGTGACATGGCACTGGTACGCGTTGGTGCTATACAAACGGTTTTTAACCGCTTTCCGCGACGGCATTTGGGACCGTCGCCAAGTGAGTGTGGGCGATAGGGTGTGCTTCCCATAGGACCGAGAAACAGTCGGGGATATGGAGCAGTGATCTAGAGGCCTTCCAAAATGTAATCGCGTGTGGTGCAACACACACTAAATTCTTTCGCATGTGTGGTATCGGTGATTAAGAATTTCTAATGATGAAGTGAAACCATACGGTCTGTCATAAAGAACCATTTGGGAAACAATATGTAAGGCACACGGGCCAACATATGAACTGTGTGCGATTTGTGCCCCATCGCACATGAGTTTTCTGCATAACCCGTCTGCCATGCTAGACTCCATCGCACACTGTCGGTGTCAAAACCGGCGGATCTCGGGTAGGGGGTCCCGAACTATGCGTCTAAGGCGGATTGTAACAGGAGGCAGGGGACACGATGTTTTACCCAGGTTCGGGGCCTCTTGATGGAGGTAAAACCCTACGTCCTGCTTGATTTATTCTTGATGATATGAGTATTACAAGAGTTGATCTACCATGAGATCGGAGAGGCTAAACCCTAGAAGCTATCCTATGGTCTGATTGTATGTTGTCCTACGGACTAAAACCCTCTGGTTTATATAGACACCGGAGGGGGCTAGGGTTACACAAGGTCGGTTACAAAGGAGGAGATATACATATCCGTATTGCCTAGCTTGCCTTCCATGCCAAGTAGAGTCCCATCCGGACACGAGACGAAGTCTTCAATCTTGTATCTTCATAGTCCAACAGTCCAGCCAAAGGATACAGTCCGGCTGTCCGGAGACCCCCTAATCCAGGACTCCCTTAGTAGCCCCTGAACCAGGCTTCAATGACGATGAGTCCGGCGCGCAGTGTTGTCTTCGGCATTGCAAGGCGGGTTCTTCTCCAATTTTCGAGTGTTTGTAAGCAGTGTTCGGCCTCATAAATGTTAAACCTCTTGGCTTCTGTGCCCAATAAGGGCTATCTCCCACGCGTTGAATGAATAAGAGGCGCCAGGGCATTTTTACATTCGCCCCCTTAGCCAGATAAATAAATTGTCTATTAAAGGGATGGGGATTCTTAGATCCGATCCATACCATCTATAACGCCGTCGATGCGGCTATATCTCCCACGTGTCGAAGCACGAATTAGAGGCATAACCGCATTGAAAGCAATGTCGCAAATGAGGTAATCTTCACAACAACCCATGTAATATATTAAGGGAAAATGATACATAGTTGGCTTACACTCGCCACTTCACACAATTACATGAATAAAGCATTACATCATCCAGATACAATCAAGGTCTGACTACGGAACCCAAAATAAAAGAAGACTACCCCAAAAGCTACACAGATCCCCGATCGATCCCAATTGGGCTCCGCTACTGAACAACTGGAAACGGAAAAACACAAAGGACAAGATCTTCATCGAGCTCCTCCTTGAGCTTGGTCCCGTCATCTGCACGGTTCAACGGCACCTGCAAACTGGTTTTGGAAGTAACTGTGAGTCACGGGGACTCAGCAATCTTACACCCTCGTGATCAAGACTATTTAAGCTTATAGGAAGGGTAAAAGGTATGAGGTGGAGCTGCAGCAAGCGACTAGCATATATGGTGGCTAAGCATACGCAAATGAGAGCGAGAAGAGAAGGCAAAAGCACGGTCGAACAACTATGATCAAGAAGTGATCCTAGACCTACCTACGTCAAGCATACCTCCAACACCGTGTTCACTTCTCGGATTCCGCCGAGAAGAGACCATCACGGTTACACACGCGGTTGATGTATTTTAATTAAGGTCATCTTCAGGTTTTCTACAACCGGACATTAACAAATTCCCATCTGCCCATAACCGCGGGCACGGCTCTCGAAAGTTCAAAACCCTGCAGGGGTGTCCCAACTTAGCCCATCACAAGCTCTCACGGTCAACGGAGGATATTCCTTCTAGCGGGAAGACCCAATCAGACTTGGAATCCCGGTTACAAGACATTTCGACAATGGTAAAACAAGACCAGCAAAGCCACCCGAATGTGCCGACAAATCCTGATAGGAGCTGCACATATCTCGTTCTCAGGGCACACCGGATTGTCCAAGGTTCCGGTAGGCCATCCCAGAGTTGCCCCTGGTGGCCACCGACAGCTGACAGGTTGGACCAACAATCAGAGGAGCACTGGCCCAGGGGTTTAAATAAAGATGACCCTTGAGTCTGCAGAACCCAAGGGAAAGAAAAGGCTAGGTGGTGAATGGTAAAACCAATGTTGGGCCTTGCTGGAGGAGTTTTATTCAACGCGAACTGTCAAGGGGTTCCCATTATAACCCAACCGCGTAAGGAACGCAAAATCCGGGAACATAACACCGATATGATGGAAACTAGGGCGGCAAGAGTGGAACAAAACACTAGGCATATGGCCGAGCCTTCCACCCTTTACCAAGTATATAGATGCATTAATTAAATAAGAGATACTGTGATATCCCAACAAAATATCCATGTTCCAAACATGGAACAAGCTCCAATCTTCACCTACAACTAACAACGCTATAAGAGGGGCTGAGCAAAGCGGTAACAAAGCCAAACAACGGTTTGCTAGGACAAGGTGGGTTAGAGGTTTGGCTTCACAATATGGGAGGCATGATAAGCAAGTGGTAGGTATCGCAACATAGGCATAGCAAAAAGAGCGAGCAACTAGCAAGCAAAGATAGAAGTGATTTCGAGGGTATGGTCATCTTGCCTGAGATCCCACAAGGAAGAAGAACGAGTCCATGAATAAGATAAACGAACGTAGTCGAACGAATCCTCACAACATGATGTTATCGAAACCTACCCGAAGAAGCAACACTGGAAAGGAGCAAACAACATAGTAAACAACCACCACAAAATCATGGCATGATGCACAACAAGTATGATGCATGTCCGGTTTAATGAGGCATGGCATGGCAAAGTGCACAAGCAATCCTACAAATTAAATGGAGCTCGATATGCAACGAGTTGCATATTGACGAAACACCACATTCAAGTTATTTAGTTCGATCTCGTTTATGTACCCAACAAGATTAAATGTTGTTAGCATGGCAAGAGGGTGAAGCAAAGTAAAACTACCTATCTAGTCAAGTTTAAATGAGGCCAGAAGCAACGAACAACAATTCTGGTAAAACCCCATGAGCATATTATAGATTTGGTACTGTTCTGCCCTAAGCCATATTTTAGAGTTGTTAAACATGCAAAGAAAGTGAACCATGTTAAACTAGGCATTTTCCACCCCATTTACATATGAAGTTTATTAAATTCGGAGCTACGGTTATTTAGTTATGGAATAAATCATTTTAGCATGGCAATAGGCAAAATTTAAACAAACAACATTTTAAACATTTCAAACATAGATGAAAGTTGGAAATTATGAAACTAGACACAATTTTAAGCATTTTTCATATATAAAGTTTTTACATGTGATGCACCGTTTGTGAGTAATGAAATGCATGAAGAACATGGGGTATTGTGCAAAATAGGAAAACCACTGGATTAATAGACAAATTCGCAGGACTAGGAAAAACATTATGTGAGCCGCATCTGAACAGGAGGCCCATCAGAGGACAGGCCAGGGGCTGCTCACCCTGGGCCTTGGGTGACCTGGCGTTGATGGGCCTTGGTCAACCGCCGAAGGGGAGGCAGCCCAGGTGCGTGCAGTCGAAGCGGAGCGAGCGGCTTTGCTTCCAAATCGAGCACGGGGTCAACGCGGGGTTGTCCCGCTCGATGCAGGCGGCAACTGGATGAACCGAAGGACGCGAAGAATCCCGCGACGGAGAGGCCAGAGAGACCTGGGCTCGACGGATCCGGACGCTGGCGACGTTGGGCGCGGTCGACGGCGAGCTCCTGCGTCGGGACGTCCATGGCGGCAGGGGACTTGGCGCGGGTTGAAGCAGAACGAGGACCCCGGTTCAGGTGAAGCAGAGCCAGCGGCGGCGACTCGGTCGACGGACTTGCGGCGACTCCGGCGAAAGGATGAAGCGAGGAGGCCATGGATGGCATGGATCCGACCGTGGGGATGGCGCGAAGATGATCCGCGACGGCAGGTGAGGCAGTGGCTAAGGATCTGGAGCTCGGCGACGGGCGCGAACTCGGCCATAGAGGTTGCGGCTGTGTGGGTCGCCGGGCAGAGGACGACAGAGCACAGCGAGGAGGCCGGGCACAAGTTGGATGGTTGCGGGGGAGGTCCTGGACGCCGGAACTCATGGCAATGGAGCGGTTCTTGGTGGTGGCTTGAGCATCAGGCGGGCATGGTCATGGAGCTTCTGCTCCGGCGAAGATCCGACGAGTCTGCTGTTCCACGAGAGCAAGAGAGGTCAGGGAGGGAGAGAGAGAAAGGTGGTGAAGCAAGGAGGCAACGGACGGCCGGCGGGGCTCACCTGTTCTGCTCGTGGATGAGCTCCTGCTTGGTCCCGAGCACGAGGCTGCGGGTTAGAGGTGGCTCGGGGTGAGGAGTCGCTGGATCGGATGGATGGATGGCTGCGGCTATTGGGTGGATCTGAAAACGATGAAGGATGGTGGTTGGCTGTGATGGAGTGTATCGGGAGAGATCCCGTGGGGTAAGAGGGGTGGTTGACTGGCGGCGGCGATTGGACAGGGGAGGATCCCTACAAAATAGGGTTTGGTCTAGAAATGCACCGACTATATATAGTAGGTGGGCTAAGGTAGGGCATTTGGGTCCCTCCGATAACAATCGGATGGTCGGGAAAAATAGCCTAGGGGGCCCAAATAAGAAAACAGTGACGTTTTGTAGACGTTTGGGGATGATCCGGATCCAACGGTGACGATTTCCTGGGTCGGGTCCGGGACAATTTCGGACGCACACGTGAGGGGTTCGATGCACTGTGCAGAGAGGGTTTCGGACCGTGCGGTCGCATCGAACAACTCCGGAAGCGAAGAGGGGAAGGAGGATGGACTAGGTGGGCTGTAGCGAGACTGCAAGGGGGAGAAGAGAGAGAGAGGGCCCAACATCTGTTTCCGGAGACCGAAAACGTCCGACGTTAGACCAACTATAATGCCGCTATAGTTATCCGTTGGGGCGTCAAACGAACTCAGAATGCGATGAAATTTGACACGCAGTCTTCCTACACTAAAATAAGACCGCACGCCAACTTTCAACCCATTCCGAGAACATTTTCCGGCCACTTATAAAATACTATTTCCGACATGCCGCGGACGCGTGCAAGTGTGTCTGGGCTCAGAACGGACAACGGAGAGAACTCGGAGAACCCGGACGAATGCAAGTTTTCAAAACATGATGATGCAATGCACATGATGACATGATATGCAATGCATGACACACAAGCAATGACAAGGCAACAACAGCGAATAACTGGAGGACACCTGGCACAACGGTCTCGGGGCATTACAACACTCCACCACTATGAGAGGATCTCGTCCTGAGATCTAGAATGGCACCGGAGGGAAAACGGAAGAGAAAGAGAAGAGGTAAAACTAAGTTGCTTCTTTGACCAATGAGTGAAACCAAAGAACCTTGAAAATGTTAAGCCATTTCGAGAATAGAATACAACGGAGATGACGAAGTTGAAAACACTCCATTTTAAAAGAGGAACAAGGGACAACAACTTCGGGAAGCACTCCGATTGAAAAGAAAAGGAATTGAATAAGAACTTGGCCAGATGAGAACATACTTGATGAGATCAACAACACATTGTCTCCAGAACTATTGAAAGAATGGCACAATGGGTAAGAAAGATCTTAGACATCACTCCAGTTGAGAAGGGAGTCAAGATTTGATAAGATGAGAGAGCTCGAATGAAACACGACACTCCGATTGGATGGATAAGCAAAAGAAAGAACATGAACTTCACAATAAGAGATGATGAGTGAAGATAACATCATCACAATGCCTCCGGAAGAAATGTAAGAATGGAAAACAAAAGAACAGAGAAGAAGACAACAAGTTCTGCCTGAAATGAATTTGGGAGAGCATCCATAAAAAGAAGGATTGAACGGAGTTGTTGGGAAATCAACAACGAAAAGAATAAGATTGATATGGTCTTATGGAATACATCTCAAATTATGACATGACAACCTGCCACTCACGGGAAAAAGAATTGAATTGATAAGAACAAGTAGACGAGAAGCTATTTCACCGGGAGGATAAAAGAAGAATTTGGGTCACTTATGATCACCATAGATAGCAACAATCCTTAGGGAAGGCTTTAGGTGAAACATGACAGAAGATAGCTCCAACTAGTTGGTTGATGGATTTAAAATACCTCATTCTTAATAACATGTGAAGCATGAAACATGAACTCAAATTATCAAGAATGACATAATGCCACCTCGAATGATATGGTTGAAAGAATTGCACTCCGGATTACCAGATGAAGAATGCTTGAGCTCCTGTGAAAAGAATCTTGATGAACGCTTCGAGAAGGGGAAAAATCCTTGATGAACCATCATGTAGAGTCTCCATGAAGAACTCCGGTAAACAAAAGGATGATGAAAAGAAAGGAAGTTGAAAACACAAGGTGAATCCTTGTACCGATTTAGATGAATCTCCGTGGTGAAATAGTTGGAAAAGATTGGAACTCCAGGAAAAATAGAGGATGAACAATTGAAATCAGGAATTTAATCATCGTGAACAAACTCCGGAAGAAAATATTAACATATGGATGAAACAATAAAAATAATCATAGTCAAAAAAAACAAGAATAATAATTACATTATGCTTATCCTTCACCAATTTAGATTGATGAAAAGCAACGGATTTGGCATACTACTTATTCTCGTAGAAAAAATTAAGAGAGATATAGCATAAACTTGAGAATGTCTTCCACGAACCACAGGTAGGAATGTGGAAGAATGAATAAATTGATATGATAACGAAGGAAAAGAAATCTTGAATGAACCACTGTAAGAATTAAAAACGAATGAAGTAAAGATAAAGAAACACCAGGAAGAATTTGCAAATGGACGAATTTGCTTGAGAGAATTTAGATACAAGTGAATATAATAGATCATGGACCGATTAGAGATCACTTGAACGATGCACCGGTAAGATCGGAGAATGATAACTGCAAACTGAGAATGAATAAACCTGAATTGATGGACTCCGGATAACAAATTGAGAAGACTCTTGAATTGCTCCGGATAGGTGAAAAGAATTCTCACGTTCAAAACAATTATGAGAGGATGGCAACAAGCTAGAATCACGAATCTTGAAGAGAATGGAGCAAGATTAAAGAGAAAATCTTCTTCGGTCTTCAAATCCGAGAATGACGGTGAGAAACACCACCAAATTGTTGAGGCACTCCAGAATGAAGAATGGAAAAGTTGAACCAACAATGAAAAGAATTTGAAAGATCTTGGAGAAAAAACATTTGACTGATGACAATTCATTCTTACGTCAAACTTTGAAATAATTTGAGGATAGCTCCGGAAAATAAGAAGAGTCAGGTAATATCCTGGAAAAATACCTGTGGTTTAGGGCCCAGTAAAAATAAACACCGTAGAACGATTTAAAAGAGAGAAAGCACCGGTTGAATTAAATGGCTTGAATAAGATAAGACCTCAAAATATCTTGAACGGATGCAGAGTGGAAACACGAATCTTCGAGATATCTTGAGCACTCCGGAACAATTGAATATCAAGCGGGGAATGATTATGAGGTGCACCGGCATAAGAAAAGCATTGGGCAAAAGGAAAGACTATGCTCAATACCAAAGCTTGAATTGAATCCACGGAAGAAGGAAAAGAATGAAGAATATTGAACGTGTAGCTTCCATAGCATCTTCATGAGAATGACCGAAAAAGAACATTGACAGAAAGGAATGGAGAGACTTCCCATCAATAAAAGGATACGTGATTAAGAAATCTGGGTCCTTGAAGAAAAAAAGGGGTGGGAGGGAGGGACAACAAAGACAACTTGGGATGGATGAAACGAACACCGTTGAGAAAACTGAGATTGAATCTTGCGGATGTTGAAAATGAATGGATCCACTTGAAGAGAGACACACCGGTTTAGAAGAAATTGAGATGGCAAACTCGAAGATCAAGAAAGATTAGTATTCACATAGGAACATGAGAACACCGCTTAGGGAAGGTATGGAATCAACACTTGACATTGAAGCAACTCGAATACCACAACTCAAAACAAAACAAAGGATTGGCTTGCAGAATAAGCCGGAACAAACATATGATAGAGATTTTGTCCGAAGTTTTCGTGGTGGGGCCTACATGGACTCGATTGTATAGCACCATCATGTACAAGGCAGTGCACATGACATATGAAGCGTCCCCGAGTCAGCATAGCCAAGAACTCTTTAAAACACAACAAGACCATAGTAAAACCAACCGTGGATAGGCGGACCACTAGACGTCGAACCCCAATTTCAAATCATACATCTGTCGGAAAGAAATCCTAGGAGCTACTTGAATTCCCACTTATAAACTCCCGAAATTTTCCGGTTATGCAATCAGGTGTTGGGGATACAGGGGAAGCATAATATCTCACCAAAACTAGCAAATCCTACATCCAGCTGTATCCATCCTTCAACACATAACCAAGAAACCTTCGGAAATCGTTTACCTCAACCTTCGAAATGCATCCGTTATACGAGTTATGGCAATACTCCCGAACTCCCGCCCCAGTATTGGGTGGCGTCGAGGTTATCTCACCAACAACTGCATAAAAGGGATTTTCGATGTTGGCGAAACTAAACTCAGGTATTCCAGAACTGCAACGATAAAATTGTGACGACAACACCTCGGAGCTCAACTCCCCGGGACACTGCCACAACCCCTAAATGTCAGGAGGCACCAAGAACAATTTTCTCGTCATAAAACCATCAGAACGATTCCAAGATACCCGCGTGATCCTAAATTTTTTTTAATGAAATTTGAGAAGAGGAGAGTCAAAACTCTACGTCAGGATGCCTCACCAAAGCGACGAAGGGTCCGAGGAGTAAAAAGAATCCTACTCTCCGATATATATAATCTTAAATGACTCAAAACATCTTTCTAGACTCAACAACGCCAATGATTCGCTCAAGCAGGGGGCTCCTAAGTCGGGAAGGCTCTGATACCAACTTGTAACGCCCATGATGCTGCTATATCTCCCACGTGTTGAAGCATGACTTAGAGGCATAACCGCATTGAAAGCAATGTCGCAAGTGAGGTAATCTTCACAACGACCCATGTAATATATTAAGGGAAAAGGATACATAGTTGGCTTACACTCGCCACTTCACACAATTACATGAATAAAGCATTACATCATCCAGATATAATCAAGGTCCGACTACGGAACCCAAAATAAAAGAAGACTACCCCAAAAGCTACACAGATCCCCGATCGACCCCAACTGCGCTCCGCTACTGAACAACTCGAAACGGAACAACACAAAGGACAAGATCTTCATCGAGCTCCTCCTTGAGCTTGGTTGTGTCATCTGCACGGTTCAACGGCACCTGCAGACTGGTTTTGGAAGTAACTGTGAGTCATGGGGACTCAATAATCTTACACCCTCGCGATCAAGACTATTTAAGCTTATAGGAAGGGTAAAAGGTATCAGGTGGAGCTGCAGCAAGCGACTAGCATATATGGTGGCTAAACATACGCAAATGAGAGCGAGAAGAGAAGGCAAAAGCACGGTCAAACAACTATGATCAAGAAGTGATCCTAGAACAACCTATGTCAAGCATACCTCCAACACCGTGTTCACTTCCCGGACTCCGCCGAGAAGAGACCATCACGGTTACACACGCGGTTGATGTATTTTAATTAAGGTCATCTTCAGGTTTTCTACAACCGGACATTAACAAATTCCCATCTGCCCATAACCGCGGGCACGGCTCTCGAAAGTTCAAAACCCTGCAGGGGTGTCCCAACTTAGCCCATCACAAGCTCTCACAGTCAACGAAGGATATTCCTTCTAGCGAGAAGACCCGATCAGACTCGGAATCCTAGTTACAAGACATTTCGACAATGGTAAAACAAGACCGGCAAAGCCACCCGAATGTGCCGACAAATCCCGATAGGAGCTGCACATATCTCGTTCTCAGGGCACACCGGATTGTCCAAGGTTCCGGTAGGCCAGCCCAGAGTTGCCCCTAGTGGCCACCGGCAGCTGACAGGTTGGACCAACACTCAGAGGAGCACTGGCCCGGGGGTTTAAATAAAGATGACCCTTGAGTCTGCAGAACCCAAGGGAAAGAAAAGGCTAGGTGGCGAATGGAAAACCAATGTTGGGCCTTGCTGGAGGAGTTTTATTCAACGCAAACTGTCAAGGGGTTCCCATTATAACCCAACTGCGTAAGGATCGCAAAATCCGGGAACATAACACCGATATGATGGAAACTAGGGTGGCAAGAGTGGAACAAAACACCAGGCATAAGGCCAAGCCTTCCACCCTTTACCAAGTATATAGATGCATTAATTAAATAAGAGATATTGTGATATCCCAACAAAATATCCATGTTCCAAACATGGAACAAGCTACAATCTTCACATGCAACTAACAACGCTATAAGAGGGGCTGAGCAAAGCGGTAACATAGCCGAACAACGGTTTGCTAGGACAAGATGGGTTAGAGGCTTGGCTTCACAATATGGGAGGCATGATAAGCAAGTGGTAGGTATCACAACATAGGCATAGCAAAAAGAACTAGCAACTAGCAAGCAAAGATAGAAGTGATTTTGAGGGTATGGTCATCTTGCCTAAGATCCCACAAGGAAGAAGAATGAGTCCATGAAGAATATAAACGGACGTAGTCGAACGAATCCTCACAACATGACGTTATCGGAACCAACCCGAAGAAGCAACACCAAAAAGGAGCAAACAACATAGTAAACAACCACCACAAAATCATGGCATGATGCACAGCAAGTATGATGCATGTCCGGTTTAATGAGGCATGGCAAGGCAAAGTGCACAAGCAATCCTACAAATTAAATGGAGCTCAATATGCAACGAGTTGCATATTGAAAAAACACCACATTCAAGTTATTTAGTTCGACCTTGTTTATGTACCCAACAAGATTAAATGTTGTTAGCATGGCAAGAGGGTAAAGCAAAGTAAAACTACCTACCTAGTCAAGTTTAAATTGAGGCCGGAAGCAACGAACAACAATTCCGGTAAAA
Source organism: Triticum aestivum (assembly GCF_018294505.1). Taxonomy (NCBI): domain Eukaryota; kingdom Viridiplantae; phylum Streptophyta; class Magnoliopsida; order Poales; family Poaceae; genus Triticum; species Triticum aestivum. Next base: position 487,492,296 of record NC_057812.1, on the reverse strand, counting down.
CCCCATGAGCATATTATAGATTTGGTACTGTTCTGCCCTAAGCCATATTTTAGAGTTGTTAAACATGCAAAGAAAGTGAACCATGTTAAACTAGGCATTTTCCACCCCATTTACATATAAAGTTTATTAAATTCGGAGCTACGGTTATTTAGTTATGGAATAAATCATTTTAGCATGGCAATAGGCAAAATTTAAACAAACAACATTTTAAACATTTCAAACATAGATGAAAGTTGGAAATTATGAAACTCGACACAATTTTAAGCATTTTTCATATATAAAGTTTTTACATGTGATGCACCGTTTGTGAGTAATGAAATGCATGAAGAACAGGGGGTATTCTGCAAAACAGGAAAACCACTGGATGAATAGACAAATTCGCAAGACTGGGAAAAACATTATGTGCGCCGCATCTGAATAGGAGGCCCATTAGAGGATAGGCCAGGGGCTGCTCACCCTGGGCCTTGGGTGACCTGGCGTTGATGGGCCTTGGTGAACCACCGAAGGGGAGGCGGCCCAGGTGTGTGCAGTCGAAGCGGAGCAAGCGGCTTTGCTGCCAAATCGAGCACGGGGTCAATGCGGGGCTGTCCCGCTCGATGTAGGCGGCAACTGGATGAACCAGAGGACACGAAGAATCCTGCGACGGAGAGGCCAGAGAGACCTGGGCTCGACGGATCCGGAGGCTGGCGACATCGGGTGCAGTCGACGGCGAGCTCCTGCGTGGGGACGTCCATGGCGGCAGGGGACTTGGCACGGGGTGAAGCAGAACGAGGACCCGGTTTAGGTGAAGCAGAGCTAGCGGCGGCGGCTCGGTCGACGGACTTGCCACGGCTCCGGCGAAAGGACGAAGCGGGGAGGCCGTGGATGGCGTGGATCCGACCGCGGGGATGGCGCGAAGATGATCCGCGGCGGCAGGTGAGGCAGTGGCTAAGGATCTGGAGCTCGGCGCCGGGCGCGAACTCGGCCATGGAGGTTGCGGCTGTGTGGGTCGCCGGGCAGAGGACGAAAGAGCACAGCGAGGAGGCCGGGCACAAGTTGAATGGTTGCGGGGGAGGTCCTGGACGCTGTAACTCATGGCGATGGAGCATTTCTTGGTGGTGGCTTGAGCATCAGGCGGGCATGGTCATGGAGCTTCTGCTCCGGCGAAGATCCGACGAGTCTGCTGTTCCATGAGAGCAAGAGAGGTCAGGGAGGGAGAGACAGAAAGGTGGTGAAGCAAGGAGGCAGCGGACGGCCGGCGGGGCTCACCTGTTCTGCTCGTGGACGAGCTCCTGCTTGGTCCCGAGCACGAGGCTGTGGGTTAGAGGTGGCTCGGGGTGAGAAGTCGCTGGATGGGATGGATGGATGGCTGCGGTGATTGGGGGATCTGAAACGATGAAGGACGGTGGTCGGCTGCGATGGAGTGTATCGGGGGGGGGTCCCGAGGGGAAAGAGGGGTGGTTGACTGGCGGCAGTGGCGATTGGCAGGGGAGGATCCCTACAAAATAGGGTTTGGTCTAGAAATGCACCGACTATATATAGTAGGTGGGTTAAGGTAGGGCATTTGGGTCCCTCCGATCACAATCGAACGGTCGGGAATAGTAGCCTAGGGAGCCCAAATAAGAAAATGGTGACATTTTGTAGACGTTTGGGGATGATCCGGATCCAACGGTGACGACTGCCCGGGTCGGGTCCAGGACAATTTCGGACGCGCACGTGAGGGGTTCGATGCACTGTGCAGAGAGGGTTTCGGACCGTGCGGTCGCATCAGACAACTCCGGAAGCGAAGAGGGGAAGGAGGATGGACTAGGTGGGCTGTGGCGAGACTGCGAGGGGGAGAAGAGAGAGAGGGGGCCCGACATCTGTTTCCGGAGACCGAAAACGTCCGACGTTAGACCAGCTATAATGCCGCTATAGTTATCCGTTGGGGCGTCAAACGAACTCCGAATGCGATGAAATTTGACAGGCAGTCTTCCTACACTAAAATAAGACCACACGCCAACTTTCAACCCATTCCGAGAACATTTTCCGGCCACTTATAAAATACTATTTCAGACATGCCGCGGGCGCGTGCAAGTGTGTCTGGGCTTAGAACGGACAACGGAGAGAACTCGGAGAACCCGGACGAATGCAAGTTTTAAAAACATGATAATGCAATGCACATGATGACATGATATGCAATGCATGACACACAAGCAATGACAAGGAAACAACAGCGAATAACTGGAGGACACCTGGCACAACGGTCTTGGGGCGTTACACCATCCTCCCCCCCAGCGAGAATCCATCAGAGCGCGTTTCTGAAAGATCCATTCCAGCATGACCGACCTCAGTAGATCCTCCTCCCGCCCCCGTAGCCCTAAGCCCGGTGATTGGGAGAGGTGTTCAGTCCCACACAGTCGATTGGTCGAACTGCAGACCAAGGGATTTCTCCCTCCGGCGTATATGGTGCCTGTCGGAGCCGGGCTCACCACCTACAATGGCGGGGAGCAAGCGGAGAGCTTCCCCAGCCCCCCTATGGGGGAGCGGGTATGCCTTGTCCCCTATCTATTGAGGGGACTCGGATTTCCAATTCATCCGTTCCTCCGCGGGCTCCTGGAGTTCTACGGCCTCCAATTACACAATTTCACCCTTGCCTCCATTCAACATATCACCGGCTATGTTGCTCTCTGCAAGTTGTTCCTGGGCTGCGAGGCTCACTTCGAGCTGTGGAAAAGGCTATTTTGCCTCGTCCCTCGCACACAGAGGGGATCACTTTATCAAGTGAGCGGCGCCGAAATATGGCGCATCGCCGGTACCGGATACCTGCCCGGTACCCCGAAGAAGTCATCCAAAGATTGGCCTTCGGAATGGTTTTATATGGAGGACGTTCCCCTTCCGGACCCTGTTCGGCGGGGTCTTCCTGAGTTCGGCAATGCCCCTCTGAAGAAACGCCGAAGTTGACGCCCACGGAGCCCCAAGGTGGAAGACAATGGAGAAGTCGTCTACCCGATGAACCGGATTAAAGCACTGGCTCAATCAGGATTGACGGTAGTCGAAGTTATGTCGATTTGCATAATGTGGGGAGTGCAACCACTTCAATATCGTGGGCACCCCTTGTGGTGTTTTAACGGGGCGGATGATGCCACCCATTGCGGGCGTAAGGGTCCGGACAATGCTGCCACTTTAGCAAAAATTCTGTCCGAGTTGTTCAAGGGAGAGGAAGAGGAGTTCATCCGCATCAAGCCACGGGATGGATTCTCCATGTACCATCCTCCAAGGTGGGTAAATTATATCTCCTTACTCCCATTTTTCCCACATTCTTTGTCATAAGTATTCACCTTGCCACTTTGTGGCAGGAACTGCGAGAAGCCATAAAGGAGGTCAGCAGCCCTTCTCCACAACCAGAGGACCCTGACCGGGCCCTCGACTCCGGACTTGAAGAAGATCCGGTTATATTCGTGGAGCTGATAGACCGGCAGTTCTGTCAGTTAAGCTGCGATGATGCCATGGTGGCCATTACAACCTTCTATCCCCGACTGCTCCCTGCATCGCACGTAAGAAAAACCATAAATCCCAACTCCAAAAACTAGGATCCCCTTTTAGACACTTCAGCCACACTATACATATGGCATTTTTTACAGGGAAGGCATTCGGGATGCCCTGCCAAACCCGCAGCAACTCGCCAACAAGAGGCACCGAGGCCGGGTAGGCCAAAAAGGAAGGCGGCCAGGACGGAGAGGCCGGCGCAAAGGTATAACAAAAACCCCGCTCCGTGGTTGTCATCTTTCTCGAAATGTAATGACGCCCGTGTTTCTTTAACAGAAAAAACGCTCGCCGGAATATGTCCGGCGATGTTGCTAATCACGCTTCCACCAGTCGGACGCCAGGACCGGACATAGAAGCGGAAGCCGATATGGGGCGGGCGCCGGATAATCCCCCTACAGAGGATGCGAATAGATTATCCGCTACAAACTCAGAAGTGGAAAGCGCCATGAATCATAGGTGCCACCAGGCCGTACTCCGTGACGCTTGTTTCTCACCAGAGGCATTTGATGCCTTCAATTCTGGAGAGGCGTACCTCCGTGCTGCTCAAGATGGTCTAGCCAGAGCCACGGATCAGTATGTAAAGGATGTACGGGTAAGTAAATCTGACGATTTATATGTATTAGTAGACCCTGAGACTTGAAACAGTTAGCAGAACTGATTTAAGGATCATCCTTATTGTGCAGGTTCTTACAGAGAAGAATACTAGGCTGTCACAGGAGCTGGAGGAATGCAAGACCCAACTGTGGGCCGCTGTTGCCGCATTGCAGGAACTGAAAAAGTCTCCCGCTCGTAACATTTACTTTAAAGAATGATGGTTACCATATAGTGTGCGGCGTGGCTGCAGATCTAATAATAGATGTTGTAGATGAAGCCGGAGAAAATCCGGAGGACCAGCATGTCGTGCGACAGCTAGAGGCTGGCAAACGCATGCTGACTGAGGTTAGGAGGGAGAAAAACAATCTCCAAGACACCAATATCAAGCTGAGTGCGGAACTAAAAGACGTTCGAGCCCAGCTTGTAGACTCCGAGAAGGAGAATAAGCGGCTTCGGCGCGGCATTTTCAGTAAGTGCTTGAATGAATCCTTTTGTAGGAGTTCAGCGAAGAAGCCGACTAACAGCCTTATGTCTGTAGGTATGCTGACGGGTCGTCCCGCGGAGGAAATCCCGGGTCTGCGGTGATCTTCTATCCGAGCTCTCACATCTGCACGAACAAGTTCGACAGGTGATGCAAGCTGTTGCCCAGGCCTTGTGGCCATCCGCCTCCCTGCCAGAAGGCGATGCAGAGCTTACGGAGAAGCTAAAGGGAGAACGGCGGCGCTTTCGATTATGGAAGATATCGGCCTGCCGACAAGGTGCCAGAGAAGCCTGGGCATGGTGAAGACGCGGTATACCAAGGCTGACCCAAATCACATGGCCGAGGTCGGACCTGTGGGGCCCGACGGAAAAGATATCCCCGTTAGCTTAGTTTATGGGCAAGTAGAATTAGCCGCAAAGTATTCCCAACAGGAATTTAGTCAGTCTGCATGACTATCTAATTAAAGTGACATGTATAATGCCTTCTAGCCGGATTGTAGATCATTTGTCATGGCGGACCTTTTCTCTTCAACCTCAGGACCCGATAGTCTGGAGTGTATCCGAATACACGCTCAGTTATATAAGAACCGGGGTATGCGTGGAGACCAGGCGTAGGGGTCATTTGTGTTTGAAAAGACAAGTGCCCAACTAGTTATGTTATATTACATGGGTAGTAAGAAACATCTTCCAGGGAGAATAGTTCTGTTAAGGGTTCCTTTTCCCTGGGTAAGCATGCCCTAAAGTGCATGTCCGGACTGTGATAGGAAACGCAAGAAAAACATCTGGGGGAAGATATGGAAAATAAGTAAAAATCATCTTTTGTTCACCGACCGAATATTCCCTTAAGAATGTTACCTTTTGGCTTCACCCAGTCTAAGGTACACATCCGGCTGACCCGGTAGTAACAATCGCAGAGGTGCTCCCCTTATGCCCTAACCGAATTAACGGGAACGTAGGGCATAAATACAAGAGCCAGGCAACCCAGCTTGGCCAAAACTTAAGTCATATCGATGCATATAATGGCGAAAAAGGAACATGCGGAAGCATAACACATGTGCGGGGCATGAGGCCCAGATAAATAATTAAGCTTCTGTGAAAGAAGCCCCCAGGTATGACGAGCGCGGCTAGCGCATCTATAATGTGCAAGCGAGGCACAAGTTGGCCCTTGAAGGCCTAGAGAAAGAATTAAAGAAAGAAAGAAAGAAAAACATGACAGATAATGTATATGCAAAAAATGGACAGAGGAAGGGGACGAACATAGGGTCCGACGCCAGGCGTAGAATCTATGGAGCCTGGCCGCGTTCCATGGGTTCGGCTCGAGTCGATTAGTCGATGCATCCCGCAGTCGGTATGCTCCACCCGTCAGAACTTGGTCAAGAATGAAGGGACCTTCCCATTTGGGCTCGAGCTTGTTCTTATTCTTATCCGGTAGGCGTAGAACTAGTTCGCCAACGTTATAAGTTTTGGCCCATACTTCTCTGCTTTGGTATCTGCGAGCCTGTTGCTGATAAAATGCGGAACGGGCTTTTGCTACGTCGCGCTCCTCCTCCAGGGTGTCCAGACTATCCTGCCGATCAAGCTCGGCTTCTCTTTCTTCGTACATGCGCACCCGAGGTGAGTCATGAATTATGTCGCAGGGCAAGACTGCCTCTGCTCCGTACACCATAAAGAAGGGTGTATATCCGGTACTACGGTTCGACGTGGTCCGCAGCCCCCAGAGTATGGAGTCGAGCTCCTCTACCCAGTGCGTGTTAGACTCCGTTAAGGAACACACTAATCTAGGTTTAATGCCACTCACTATAAGACCGTTTGCTTGCTCAACTTGGCCGTTGGTTTGTGGGTGATAGACTGAAGCATAATCGAGCTTCATGCCCATTTTGCTGCACCAGAGTTTTACCTCATCGGCAGTGAAGTTCGTGCCGTTGTCAGTGATGATGCTGTGGGGGACACCATAACAGCGTACGACCCCGTATATGAAGTCTATCACCGGTCCGGATTCGTCTGTTTTAACAGGTTTGGCCTCTATCCATTTGGTGAATTTATCCACCATGACCAATAAGTATTTTTGCTTGTGGGTTCCCCCTTTAAGGGGTCCAACCATGTCAAGCCCCCAGACCACGAAGGGCCACGTAATGGGGATTGTTTGGAGGGCGGTGGGTGGCATGTGGCTTTGATTTGCAAAAAGCTAGCAACCGGCGCAACGTTGGACCAAGTCCTGTGCATCTGCCCGGGCCGTTGGCCAATAGAATCTAGTACAGAAGGCCTTGCTTATAAGAGCCCGGGCTGCGGCGTGGTGACCGCTGAGTCCGTCGTGAATTTCTGCCAAAAGGTTCCGCCCTTACTCTTCGGAGATGCTCCTTTGAAGGACTCCGGTAGTGCTTTTTTTATACAATTCTCCCTCATGGACCCTGTAGGCCTTAGATCGCCGCACTATGCAGTGTGCCTCATTTTGGTCCTCCGGAAGTTCCTGCCTAGTTAGGTAGGCCAGGAATGGTTCTATCCACGGGGCTATGATGGCCATCATTACATGGGCTAAAGGTGTTATTTCGGTGGCGGAGCCTCCGATTGTGTCAGAGTGTTCGGTATCGGGTATTTTGGCTGGGTCCGGACTATTGTTACCGGTGTCCCCTTCCCATACTACGGATGTCTTGAACAACCTCTCCAAAAATATGTTGGGGGGACCGCATCGTGTTTTGCACCAATGCGGGCGAGGATATCCGCCGCCTGATTGTTTTCCCGAGCCAAATGGTGAAATTCGAGCCCCTCGAACCGAGCTGACATTTTTAGGATGGCGTTTCGGTAGGCCGCCATTTTCGGATCCTTGGCGTCAAAGTCTCCATTTATTTTGGATATTGCGAGGTTTGAATCCCCACGCACCTCCAGGCGTTGAGTGCCCATGGAGACTGCCATCCGAAGACCATGCAACAGAGCTTCGTATTCGGCTGCGTAGTTGGAGTCTGTATATAATATTTGCAGTACGTACTGAATAGTATCTCCGGTTGGGGATGTCAAGACGACGCCAACCCCAAGACCCGCTAGCATTTTAGAACCGTCGAAGTGCATGATCCAATTGGAGTATGCGCCGTACTCTTTAGCGAGTTCGGCCTCCGTCCATTTGGCGACGAAGTCGGCCAATACTTGCGACTTAATTGCTCGTAGAGGTTTGTATGTTATGTCGAACGGGAGGAGCTCAATGGCCCATTTGGCAATCCGGCCCGTAGCGTCATGGTTTTTTATAATATCATTAATGGCACTTCCGAGGCTATTGTAATCGAACACTCTTGAAAGTAGTGTCGCAGCTTCCGGGATGCCATGAATACCGCATAGGCTATCTTTTGATAATGTGGGTACCATGATTTTCATGGAGTGAGGACAGTGGATACATAGTATACCGGCTTTTGAAGAGGGAATTTATGTCCGTCCGCTTCCCGTTCGACGATGAGCACTGCGCTTACAACTTGATGAGTTGCCGCAATGTACAACAACATTGGTTCGCCGATGTTCGGTGCGGCCAGGATTGGGTTGGTTGCCAAAATGGCCTTTATTTCTTCCAATCCGGCTGTGGCCGCGTCCGTCCACTCGAAGTGTTTGGTGCGCCGAAGGAGGCGATAAAGGGGTAAAGCCTTTTCTCCTAAGCGGGAGATAAAGTGGCTTAGAGCCGCCACACATCCAGTTAACTTCTAGATTTGTTTGAGGTCTGTTGGGGTAGCCAACTGTGACAAAGCTCGGATTTTGTCTGGATTAGCTTCAATACCTCTACTGGAGACAATGAAACCCAGGAGCTTTCTGGCTGGTACGCCAAAAACGCATTTTTCCGGATTGAGCTTGATGTCGTATGTTCGGAGGTTGTCAAATGTGAGCCTCAAGTCGTCTATCAAAGAGTCGACATGTTTGGTTTTGATGACCACATCGTCTACGTATGCCTCTACTATTTTGCCGATTTGTTTCTCCAGACATGTCTGAATCATGCGCTGATATGTTGCGCCGGCGTTTTCGAGCCCAAAAGGCATTGTGTTGAAACAAAAGGGGTCTTATGGTGTGATGAATGCCGTTGCAGCTTGGTCGGACTCCACCATCTTGATTTGGTGATAACCGGAGTATGCGTCGAGGAAACACAATGACTCGTGTCCTGCGGTAGCATCGATAATTTGATCGATGCAGGGGAGGGGGAAGGGATCCTTTGGGCAAGCTTTATTGAGGTCCTTGAAATCGACACAAAGGCGCCAGGATTTGTCCTTCTTTGATACCATCACCAGGTTTTCTAGCCAGTCTGGGTGTTTTATTTCTCTGATGATTCCGTCCTCCAATAACTTGGCTAGTTCCTCTCCCATGGCCTGTCTCTTAGGTTCAGAGAAACGCCGAAGAGTTTGCTTGACCGGCTTGAATCCCTTTAGGATATTGAGGCTATGCTCAGCCAGCCTATGTGGGATTCCTGGCATGTCTGAGGTATGCCAGGCGAATATGTCCCAATTCTCGCGCAGGAACTCTCGTAGTGCAGCATCCATGGCGGGGTTTAACTGTGCCCCGATGGAGGCTGTTTTTGTAGGGTCCGTTGGGTGGACTTGGAATTTGACTATTTCATCCGCTGGTTTAAAAGAGGTGGACTTGGATCTCTTATCGAGTATCACGTCATCCCTGTCCACTGTGGAGCGTAGCATGGTTAATTCCTCGGCCGAGAGGGCTTCGGATAATGCCTCGAGGGCCAGTGCGGCTGTTTTGTTTTCGGCGTGGAGTGCTGTGTCCGGATCACTGGCGAGGGTGATGATTTCGTTGGGCCCAGGAATTTTGAGCTTCATGTACCCATAATGGGGGTACGGCTTGGAAGATCGTGAACGCCTCACGTCCTAAAAGGGCGTAGTATCCACTGCTGAACGAGGCCACTTGAAATGTAATTTCTTCAGACCTATAGTTCTCTGGCATACAGAATACCACATCTAGTGTGGTTTTCCCAGCGCATCGTGCCTCCTGACTGGGTATGATTCCCCTTAAGGTTGTGCTACTTTGCTCAATGCGGTTCCAGTCTATTTCTAGTTTTTGAAGAGTTTCCTCATAAATGAGGTTTAGTCTGCTGCCGCCGTCCATGAGTACTTTGGTGAGTCGAAAGCCGTCCACAATTGGACTGAGGACCAGTGTGGCTGGTGCTTGGGCTGTTCGGAATTTAGGTTCGTCACTGGCATTGAAGGTAATAGCCGTGTCACTCCATGGATTTATTGCTGCTACGTGGGAGATTTCGGCCATGCTGCGGAGTGTTTGCTTGCGCCTATTATTTGACGCGAATGTCTTAAAGACTGTTAACACCGTATTGTTATCCACGGGATGGTGCTCTGTGGAATTTGGGATAAGAAGATCCTCACCACTTTTGGCCACCTGCCGGAGTATCCAACATGCTCAAAGGTCGTGCGTTGGTATTGTATCCGATGTACTATGAATTTTGCAGGGTCCGTTAAGCCATCCCTCCAGTACGGTTCCATGCCCTGTAGAGGGTTTTTGTTTCTTTGCAACTATCTCGGGTGTCTTATGATAGTGCACCCTTTTACTTCGGACTGGGTGTATATTCGGAGCCGGATTATCCCAAAATTTCGTTTCGGTTTTCCAGGCGCTTTCCATTGCACAGTACTTTCGTACTATGGACGCCAAGTTAGCGAAGCGTGATATGTCACGGCGACTTAAGGCGTTAAGGATTCCCTTGTCCCTGCAATTATTGCAGAAAAGTGAGATTGCATCTTCCTCGCAACAGTCCTTAACCTTGTTCATCACAAGGAGGAATCTGGCCCAATAATGATGTACTGTTTCATGGGGCTCTTGCCTGATGTGGGAAAGATCGTTTATGTTTGGGTGGGTGGGTGGATTTGTGTCCGAACCCCTACCCGATCTGAGACCCATGGGCCGAGGAGTTTCCAATCTTGGAAGTTCGGGTTCTGGAGTGCTGCCCGATAAGTCTGGCCCGCTGCCTGATTCTAGGTTCAGGGCTTGGGTGATGTCCTCCCATAAGTGGGTATCCGGCTCGGAGAGCTCAGGAATCCGGACATAGTTAGTTCTCAAAATAGAGGAAGAGTTGCCGCATTGTTCCTCCACCACCGCAATGTGATGGGTGACCGATGGAGAGTTAATCTCCCTTTGATCGGGTTTAAGCCCAATCCGATCATAGTCCGTAGCGACTCCCAAGGCGGCGATGCGATCCAAGAGTTTGTTTAGGGATGAGAGCTCCATTGGATCCATCTGCTCGGTGAATTCCGAGCCGATGTGGAAGCTGTTTTTGATGACCCGAGAAGTCATCATCGGTGCAGCGGCCGAATAGGCAGTCATGACGAAACTGCCTAGCCGGAGAGTTTGGCCGACAGCCAGAGCTCCTCAGACGGTAATGTTGTTTTTAGCAACGAGATGAGGCATCCTTCCTGATGGAGACGTCACAGAGGAACTCTCAATGAAAGCACCAATGTCGGTGTCAAAACCGGCGGATCTCGGCTAGGGGGTCCCGAACTGTGCGTCTAAGGCGGATGGTAACAGGAGGCAGGGGACACGATGTTTTACCCAGGTTCGGGCCCTCTTGATAGAGGTAAAACCCTACGTCCTGCTTGATTTATTCTTGATGATATGAGCATTACAATAGTTGATCTACCACGAGATCGGAGAGGCTAAACCCTAGAAGCTAGCCTATGGTCTGATTGTATGTTGTCCTACGGACTAAAACCCTCCGGTTTATATAGACACCAGAGGGGGCTAGGGTTACACAAGGTCGGTTACAAAGGAGGAGATATACATATCCATTTTTCCTAGCTTGCCTTCCACGCCAAGTAGAGTCCCATCCGGACACGAGACGAAGTCTTCAATCTTGTATCTTCATAGTCCAACAGTCCGGCCAAAGGATACAGTCCGGCTGTCCGGAGACCCCCTAATCCAGGACTCCCTCACACACGTTTGCCAACAATTACCGTCTGCGATAATGTTCTATCACAAACGGTTCAGGAGCCCCTTCGCACACATACAAGTGTTGCAGACCATTTGTGATTTGTTGGGTATCACCGATGGTTGTCGCAAGAGTGACGTGTGCTTTTCGTTTGGGATCCCACACATTTCCTGAAAAAATTACATCTGGGATGGTATTTTGCATTGGGCACAGTTTACTCCCAGTTCTCGTGTGTGATAACGCGATATCACAAATGGTTCCGGAGACCCTACGCACACATAGTAGCACTGCAAATCGTTTGCGATTTGCTGTGTATCACCGATGGTTTCGCTATGATTGACGTATGCTTTTCGATGTGGATCGCACACACTCATTTAGTTGAACCATGTGCGGAGCAATTTCTAGGTTAAAAAATATCCCATTTTGAATCGGCACGCAAAAAGCAAATTCGCCACAATTTCAATTGAACAAATTAACAAAAATATCCCATTTTGAATCGGCACGCAAAAAGCAAATTCGCCACAATATTCAATTGAACAAATAGTTTCCACAGGAAGAACATTCATCAGACTTCGCAACAATTGCAATTGAACATATGGTAGCTAAATTCCAATTATTTGTCCACACATATATGCATTACATAATTAATCATAGTGTGCGAAATACGAAGACCTCATCAGATGGAAAACAATGTATCCATGTGTTATATGTTTAGCAGCTTACTCTTACTCAATGTTTCAGGAGAACGCATGCTAAAATCTTCATTATCACCAGTGGGATTGATGTAGTGATCCAGGAAGAAGTCGCTGATAAATCTCCGAACCATCAACAATTCACCAGCCGGGAGCGGTTCAGGGGTCCTCGGTTTTAAGATGAGCTATAGTATTTTTAAGATCAGAATGTGCCATATGAGTGGAGTAGAAGATATTAATTAAGATAGACTTACTGGTACTAATTCGTGAGGATCGCCACAACTATTAGCAGATTTGCAGATGGAGATCATGTGTCTGCAAACATAGTATCCACAAAGGTTGGTCCCTGCTTCTTGCTGAGGACACTGAAATTTTTTGTACAAAATTAGTCATGTATTTGCAAGGATATCGAACTTGAGGCTTGATGGGAAGTTATATAATAGAAATGAGTTAGTTGGATGTAACCACGTTAATTAATGAGATGACACGAAAAAATAATTTGTGCCGAGATAACTTGATATAAGTTATTTGTAAATATGATGAAATAAGTTTCATATAAATTCAGTAGTATTCGAAGTCGTCAAGTTATTGCCTAATTGCTTAGTCGTACTCCATTGGCGATCTTAGAAAGTGCTATGTTTTTCTTAATGATAAACGATTGTTTCCCTTAAATAAGATCAATCTAGAAAAAACTATAAGAGAAATATTCACACATAGTTCATATGCATGACACTTCATATATCCTTGAAACTAATTGGGTAAGGAAAAAAAATCTAAAGAAAGAACACACCTTATTCAAGTGAGGTAAGAAACTAAGGGACAATACAACAAATAAGTTGGAATTTAACAAACAACCTTAACACATTTTAAACTTGAAGAATGCTACAATTTCCAGAGAGATTTTGTTGAACATCACAACACAGATCCTTACATATAACTCTTTTGTATTAGATGCACTTGAACAACATATTCGAATATGTGTCATACTTAAGTTCGGAGCATATCCAGTACATATATGCAACACAGCACAACCCTGATGAAGGCTAACGCATCTCCATATGCTTACATTGTTTATCATGAAACTGCTAATTACATGTACTTACGTGTGTACAGTTGTAAAAACTTTCTTCAATGTTTAATTAACCTTGGTCTCTTGGTTATAAAAGGGGGAACAGTAACAGGGTTCAGTCAATCCCATCACTATTTTTTGCGACAGTCTAAAATACAAATTATAATGAATAATGATTAGTGGATGAGCAATGTCCTTGTACAACTACTCATAATCGTAGGAAAGCATTTTTCAAAGGCCACCCCAAATCAGAGAAATTATTCACTCTATTGTTCATCTATACAGAGAAAATCAAAATTACAAAAATAAAAATTACCTTTCCCATCTAGCATTAAATACGAACACATAGCTCATCAAGCATCGATCCTCACCCTGTTGTGTATTCATCTTTGATCAGAACATAGTGTACTCAGACTACTTTGTGTACGCCATCACCCATATCTGATGAAAGAGGAGGAGAGAAATTGAGACATTGTGAAGATGTGGATTTATAGTACATATGGGTACAATCTCAGTTGAGTGTTGCAGTTTTAATTAACATAACCAATAAGAGAAAACATTTAGATGGCTTGAGAAACCTCAGCATAGCCCTGATGAAGGCTAGCACATCTCCATATGCGTACCATTGTCTATGTAAAACTGCTAGTTACATATATATCTTTATGTGCCTACAGTTGGACACACGGGCCTTGAGTCTGGGCACGTGTACACGCCACGCAACTACATGAGTTGATTGATCAACGTTAGTTAGTCCAGGCAACGTCCAAAATTAGATGATTGGTTGTCTTTTTGTTTGACAAACTGTGCATATATACTGGAAAGATGTACAGAATATGAACAGATTTAATAATTTATAAAAAAAGTACATATGAGATTTCCTTATTGAGAACACAAAGACACTGGAAAAGGAGGACAACAGATTGCAAGTGCTGGATAAAAATTGACCTAACAAAAGTGGTTATGATTCACATGCTGTCGAAGAGACTAAAACAGATGTATTAATCCAGCAACATCAGCAGCTATATTACCTTACACTCATTATCAGGAACTATAAATCCTCTGTTTCTTCCACGAACTGGCTAGAGTATGAACTCTCGCCAAATTGCATTAAATTCATGCGTATAGTAATTACACTTGCAAGGGAAAGCATGAGGCAATTCATGCGTATAGTAATATGGTAGTAGTACTCCCTGGCAGTACAACGGGCTAATAGATGGGTGGAGTCCATAGCAAATATATATAAATATATGGTAGTAGTAGTCCTTTTGCTTTACGCTGTCCTAATTAACCAAATATAAATATCAGTAGTTCAAACACTTACAGGTTCGGACATTTATATCGCCATCTTGTGGAGAGAAACGCTTACATAACGATACGACATCACCTCCAATCATTCGCTCGCTGTTAGTGGTTCGACACTAACCTCTATATATGAACAACAATTACTTAATGTCAACAATAACCCCTGTAATGCCTGTACATATTACAATCCTTCCTCAATTATTTTCATGTTCGACATAAAGAGTCAATGCATTTTATTGGTACTTGTAGATCAGTACATACCATATTGCTAACTCTGAGACTTGATGATCTTGTCCTCAGAGTTTGATAGATATATCTGGTAGTAAAATAAATTGTTGGCTCCGATAGGAATTTCATCAGGCATCTAGTGAACAAATAGAAAATATATAGCCTGAAAATATTATACAGGAAACTTATAAATCTGCAAACGTGGATCACCAATCCTGCAATGGAGGTATCCATAACACAACTAATTAAGACACCACAGTGGCATCATGTAGAGGCTATGCTTATTACGTAATCAAATATCTGGATACAGGAAAAAAAATTAAGGCGGCCACTGCTACCAAAAGAATCATATTGGGAGGCAGCATGTCATGTTGGACTGGTAGTAAAATGGATGTTCACAACGTGTTCTAGTCATGGAGTTTATCATCCCAAGATTATGTTTCGTTGATGATCCCAGGACCAGGAGGAAAAGATCGGCCTAGACATGATTTGCTGGCTTGCTGCCAATATAGGTACGGCAAGTGTTTACACAGCAGGAGACAACTTTGCACATCTAAACTGAGGAGGAGCAGTTACTTGATATAGATGCGAACAACATCAGCGGACTTGGAAGATTTTATCATCAGAAAAATAACATGCTTGTGTTCCTACTGTTTCTCCGACAAAGTGGGCATCAGTGCTAGCAACCCTACGTGCTTGCCTTCGTCTCTTTGTCCTACAAAATTAGACATGTTAGCAATGGCATGCGGCAGGTGGGGTCCACACCAGGAAAGGCTCAAGAAGGTCAGAATAGACTCCCATAAAATTCTTCGCAATGGCATGTGGCAGGACTTCAAGTAAAGCCGCCCGTGGCTGTCCTGGCGGAGGCTAGATCAGTTGTGGATCGATTGAACAATAGAATAGCCGATCCGAAGAGGAACACGATATGGACTTTGCATGAGTGTGTTTTTGTAGAGACCTACATGGGAAGGCAAGATATTTTCCGATTAACTAAGTAGAGAAGGGAGAGTCCTGAGAGAGAGAGAGTGAGGTACATGCAAAAGAGAGAGACATGCGAGATTGAGCCCGGGAAAAAAGGATACGTGAGAGACTTGGACAGGTTGAGCAGGGAAAAAGGGCTTATGTGAGAGCAGATATCTGGGAGGAGCTGCACTGACCCTCCTTCTTCCTGGGTGTCATGATCTCTTCTTCTACCTCATAGGCCGGAAGCAGTCCACAATAGTTCGCCATTGCTGCAGTCGCCAGGGAGTGGAGCGATTGGGGAATTGGATTCCATGTCAGCGCCATTGTTGATTCTACAAATTATGCGGTTTGGAAAACACACCTTCATCCTTCTATAGAGCTCGAACACAACAGAAAAGATACAACTGGTTCAAGTACAAACAAGAAAAAATCAAATAGTGGTTGGAGACGAACCTGAACAACATGAGGAAAATAATTATAATGTGATAGGCCCCTTACGTGCATCAGATCCATGCCCCAACTCGCTTCCTCCTTAAGAGAGACATAGATTTGTTTTCAGGGAGAAGAGAGACGATAGGGCACTCAGTCAAGCATGCACATGTACCCCCAAAATCATGGAAACAGGAGATAGAAATCAATAAGAGAGACAAAACAAACCAATTCGTTCCATTGGCACATGTTACTCCACAATTTTCATGTGACTTGAAAAACCATAGTCAATCAGTAAGTAAAAGAAGGAGAAAATTAGCATATAGAAATTAACAAAATAATTCACTCTAGCAGTCTAGCCAGGCAGCCACACTATAGCAGTCATGAGATTGACATAATTTTCCTAGATTCAAGAAATCTAGAAACTTCATCTCCTACCTTCTGCTCATCCTCCATACTTGATCATGTGCTACAACGTCCATAGAGTCCACACACCCACCAATTAGAGTGCAGCCTAGGAGGACGTAGATGTTCCATCTTCTCCATAATCTGCTCCAAGGGGCCAACTGCACCCAAGAACTCTGTATCCTCAATGACAACAGCGGCCAGCCAATCTGCTTGAAACTGTCATCTATACACTTCCTCCGCTGCACCACCAAGCTCCAGTCTGATTCATCAATATGGCTAAAAAGAAAACCAGATTGGATCACAGAGGCTTTGGAGATTTAAAGGTTGAAGAGAAGGAATAGGGGAATAGATTAGATTGGATCGCGAGGGGTGAGGAAAGGCTGTAGCTCGGCTTTGGATGGAAGGGCATTGGAAGGAGAAGGCATAGGGAGAAAAATACTGTGTGAGGGTTCTTTTGGGAAGGATTGACGCTGGAGTTTTATAGGAATATGATAGATTCTTTTGATTGTTTTTTTGAAAGGTGCTCTAGATTGCTTTTTTACAGCAAACGTTATGTTGGTTTTTTCTTTGATTGCAAGGCTTATATGGGTGGATCTACACCGTTATAATTCGGGCCCAATAGATGAACGGCCAGTAATTTCTAATTAATATGGTAATTTCTGGGGAGTCCAAAATTAGTATAGGCATAGATTTGTCCTGTTAGGAACAACCTAACTGGTGTTAGATGTTTGGACAAAATAGAAAGAGGTTTATTTAGAAGCTCGAACATTTGACTAGCGTAAAGAAAGGTATTTGCAGACTATTGGATAAATTTTCCGAAAATAACGGACTTCGGTGTGTTACCAGAGAAACGATCTCATGCTGCAGTGGTAGTTCCCTCTTGAACAAGTTCCCTGGTTTAGTTTTCCACAATGCGAGCACACTGCAAATGATGATGTATTTTGACAACATCAATTATGGAACCAGATATGAATGCAAATTAATTTCAACAACATAGAATTCAATACCTATGCATGAATTGCTGAAGATGCGTCAGATCATGAGCGTTTGTTGACTCTCTGAGAGAATCGATGTAGTAAACCGCGTTCTTGGTTGGAACAATGAATACCAATATCCAGTGATTGCTACATATTAAGAAAGCGTATGAATTATGTCAAAATCTGAAAGACAATAAGTGTATGTGTGATTGTTTACTTGACTTTCCATTCATGATATGGCCAGAGAAATGATTCTGCATGGGATGTGTTTTCGAAGAGACGAACGACCGTGTTAACGGCCCACTCCTGTAGGTCCTTAGCATGTATTGTTGTGCCATTTGCTAATTCAGGATCTATGAAATATGCACCCTCCGTTTTTCTTCTCTGCGCGTTCAATCCCCTGAGAGGAATAGAATGCAGTTAGATCTTTATCATTTACAGCCTTGTATGGAGAAGTTGATCAGAGTTTGTTAAGTACTTACAAAATCAAGCATCTAACAAAGAGTGGCATCAAGCACATTGAAGTTGAAGAAGAGATGTAAGCCCTCGAAACTCACATTGATGGAACCAACATCGTGTCGAACATGATCTCTATTGTAGTGGACTAGCAAAGCATGATGACCTGTTGACATTTGATCCATGCAATATTCATGTAACTCGGGGCAACTGGAGATGCACTCATCAAAGTATTCGCCAACAAGAAATGGCTGACCATGGACGTAATTGAGTGCTTCAAGTATGTCTGCTTTACTTTTAGCAAGCAACAAACGTACTTCTTCATCATCCATGGCATCAGAAATAATATTACTCCCTGATTCGAACAAGCTGTTGTTAATTTGGTTCTGGCGATGAGTTATTTAAGTAAAAGGCAATCGTTCTCTTTCCTCTTCACTCTCCCGCTGTGCTTCCTCGTGGTCATGGGTGTAGCTTTTTTGGCCACTTCCTTCTTAGTACTTGAAGCATTTCCGGCAGAACGTCTGGTTTCCTGCAAGGTAGACTGCCGAGCAGATAGTGAAGCTTGGACGGACTACTTAGCAGACGGTTTATCTATGCCGGACCGCTGAGCTGGCGGTGCTGCTGGGACGGACAGCTGGGTTGTAGGAGCAGAGGCATTAGACTGCTGACCATGCGTTGAAGCTATGTCGAGTTTCTGCGCAGGTGGTGCCAACTTGTCGGTGTGCTGAGGAGGCCGTGCCAACACGTTGGTTTGCTGAGCCGGAAGTGCTGACACATTGGTATGCTGATCACGCGACTGCGGACCAAAGGACTGATGAGCAGTCGGTTCTGGACCTACAGGATGCTTAGCAGGCAGTTCCGAAGCATCAGACTGCTTAGCAGTCTGTTCCACCAGGTTAGTCTGCTGAGCATGTGCTGCAGCTGGGTCTCCCCCCATTGCTTCAGTGACCGACATCTGAATCAGTGGTGCGTCTTCAACAGTTTTAGGCCTTGCCACTGGCTGCTTTGGGGCGAAGGATGGCATGGCCTGTATGCCACAAAGTCGGGCCAGCTGATCACAGGTTGATGGATCAGCCCGTGAGAGCTGTTGTGGCAAGGAGAGCATCACTGGTTGAGGGGAGACAATGGTTTCTCTTGGCGGGGCATGAGGGATCTCATCGATGAAATCTATTTCCTTACGTGGCCACTTGATGTGATGTAACAGTGTTTCTCCCAAGGTCCTTTGCTCATCGAAGTCTCCTATGACATTCTTCGAGGCAAATTCATTGAATCTGGGATTTACTTCAGTCACATAGCACATCACACAGCCCGACTTCAATCGCACATTGTCCAAGAAGAGGCCATCTTCCAAGAAGGGTGGGAAAACCCAGGTTGTTGCACATTTTATTGTACCTTCATAATGTGTAAGCATGCCCTTCAGTCTGTCTTTCATTCCATATAGATCAGATATAGCATCATCACGAGCCGCTGCAGTCTCAGTATCGTTGGGGTCAGCTGATGCACAACTACTCTTGTGCAGTGTTGTCGCGCAATAAGCAGCATCTTCCATGCCCGCCTCCCCTCCCATCTGCTGGCTATCTATCAATGTTAGAGTCTACTGCATCATCATTGACTCCTCAACATCCTTTCGAACAGCCAAATAAATCTCCTTCCTCAACCTTTCATACAATGCATTCTGCTTCATTTCACTCCTCGCTTTTTCATGCTGAGCCTCTCTTCTTTGCTGAGTGTGAAAGCCCTCTTGTGTGGGACATTAACACCTATACCCCTTGCACGGCCAGGGGGCTCTTTTGTTTCCAAAGCAATGGATAGAATGTCACATGGCCCTGAGTTCCTGTAGAACCTTCCGGGGATCTGGGAAGCCTCTAACATTACTTCATACAGTTTGGCATCACGTGCATTTTCAAAGTAATAAGTTCCGTCATCAAGCCTCTTTGCATGTGCCCGCAAGTAGTCTCTAGCGCGTTCTCCCTTAATTTCACTAAAGGTTGGATTCCCACCTGTCGCTACTACTTCTTTGTCCTCCTATTACCATATCAGTTTCATGCCGTAGTATCCTGCCACACCCATACGGTGGGGGTGTATGTTCTTCTTCTGAAGTTCCGATTGCTTGAAACTCTTCTCAGCAAACTCTTTAGTTGCCCTGACCCTTTTGAATTCTGCCCAGTCTACCTTTGTAATTTGGGGGTATGCGGGGATTGGGTCCTTGCCTTCACTCAAGTACTTCTTGTACAACATGTGCTTCCAGTTTCTCCAAGCATCCCTAGCCTTCTTCAGTGTAGTGTGTTCCACCTGCATTCTCCACTGCTCTGGAACGTTGAAGTGATCCATGATCCCCCGGACTATCCTTCACTGTGTTTCTGTCTCAGCCTTCCGAAACCCCGGAAGATTAATGTTGAGCCTTGCCCTGCCAACAAATCCACACACACTCTTGAACCTCATGCGTGCTTTATCTGGTTTAGTTGGAGCCCAAGACTTTAAATCAATCTCGGTTACTTCATATACACCTTTAGGCTAGTGTGTGGGCTTCCTTGGAGCGTTCCTCCGTGTCCTGATCGGAAGGGTAATTGTTGCAGCTATATCCCATTCAAGACTACTTGATCCCTCACAATCTGCTGAAGACCTAGGGTTGTTCGAATCAGATGAAGATACATGGCCTGAAGCATGAGTGTTGTCTCTACTACTCGACATCTACAGAGAACACATGTGAAACTCAGGAAAGGACGATAAGCATAAAACTAACAACTTGGTATCAAGCTTTCTAATCATGCCATGCTATAATTTAGAAAATGTACGACTAATTTGTTAAGTTTGTGTGACTCAGGCGCCCGTGATCGGTAAATAGGCAGTAACTTATTGGAACAAATACAACTTATATGTAGTAAGGAAGGTAGATAATGAACATATACGCTCTCCATTATTTTATAGCCAATTTGGGAACATACAGAACGAAATTGGAAGAGGAATTGTGAGGAAATATGCCTCACCGCGATGGAGAGCGGTAACTAACATGCTTCTTAATGCAAACCCGGCCGGACCACAGGAGAGGCGAGGGTTACAACATCGATATGCTCGAGGGTGGCTGGTGAGAAAACAAAGACGGTGAGGCGTGGGCCGTCGCGTGTTGGAAACAACAGTGGAGGTAGGCTTGACATCGAAGAGCGGGCACACGGCTAGGGTGTGCATGGCGGCGCCGGAGAGGGTTCTGCCGTGGATCTGGGGGAGGGGGAGCTGGCGAAGGAGATTGGGTGGACTAGTTGAGTGAAACACGGGCGGACAGTGGGGGTGTTGGGGAATCCGGGTGTTGGCGGCCTAGGTGAAAAGGGTGAAAAATATCCCCGGTCGCCGCGCGCACGGAAAGGCCTATGCAAACGGTTGCCTCTAAGCGCTCGTGTGCACAAACAGAATAATTTTGTTTGACATGAAGACGTACTAAGTTTTAAATGAAGACGTGAGTTCATCATTTCGCCTCTAAATTTTTCCCACATAAACCAATCACAATTTTACCACAGGTTTGATTTGCTGGCGCATTTCAGGTCTCGTGTGCTTTATGTAAGACATTTTTTGGCATTTACCATGCATGTTGGCATATAAATCAATTCCTAGCCAGACTGCATTTCCTGTCGAAAGGGATGAGGATTGCCGTTCAATCTGGGAGCATCCAATGGTGCAGACGTATGATCCATGGGGTTTGGGTTCTGGCCAATCACAATGCATGAGTCAGATCACACGCGCAGCAAAGGGGGGCATCGGCCACAGTTTGGTAGGCACACGGCTTTCGTGTGTGAACCGTGTGCTATTTGAAAACATTTTTTGGGAGGGGCTATTTTAAAAAATTTACATGTGCTATCGAAAGGGATGAGGATCGCCGTTCGATCAAGGAGAATCCAACAGTGCATACGTAACTCAGATCGCGCGTGTGGAAGAGGTGGGGGGTGCATCAGCCACGGTTTAGTGGACACACGGCTTTCGTGAGTGAACCGTGTGCTCTTTGAAATCATTTACATTACGTAACATCATATTTTTGTTCGAATGAAAACATGAGTTCATCATTTCGCCTCCAATTTTTTTCCACGGTAAGAAATCACGAGTATAGTGGAGAGTGTCATATACTAGTATCATACTAGTGTATGATACTACCTTTAATTAATTACAGCGCATAGTATAATACATAGAGTATAGTATCATATATAGATCATATTTATTTCCATGCATGACACAAATTAGCATCGCATTTAACATGATACGGTATCTACCTATATGTTACTCTAACCCTCTTTATATATATTTAATTCTTTGCCACATCAGCATACTTGCTATTTCCGAGTGCATGACACCGTCGGCTATGATACCACCACTATGGCCAGCCTTATATAGTGGGCAGTATCATATACTATATATATAGTATCATGCATAAGATACTAGTGTATGATACTACGTACATACCTTCATAGTGCATATATAGTATCATAGAGTAGTATATATCATATATGGCCGTATTTATGGCCATGCATGACACAAAGTAGTATAGCATTTGTTATATATATATATATATATGTTACGATATCTACCTATGTTACTGCTTCTTTGCCACATCATCATATTTTCTATTCCCGAGTGCATGATACCGGCTATGATACCCCCACTATGGCCACCCTAATAAGGCTGGTCGTAATATGGGAGTATCAAGCGGTATGATGCATGCCAACTAGACTTTTTGGATGATGTGGCACACAGTTAAATGAGGAAAGAGAGGTGTGGTATCATATCATGATATCGTATCATATTAAATGTTGTGCTACTTTGTGTCATGCATGGCAATTAATAAGGCAACCTACGATACTAACTTATGATACTATGCATGCACGCATTACGGAGGTATTGCCGATCATATCTATACCTACTATTAAAGGGAGGTGATATTCTTGGGTTTGTCCCGCTTTTTTGGTCCCGCTTTAATTAATTTTACGTATTTTTTTGAGAAGGGAGGTGATATTCTTGGTTTCGTCCTGCTTTTTTTGTCCCCGCTTCAATTAATATCACGTATTTTTTGAGACAATTAATTTCACGTATGCTATTTGGTTTCATTACTTGCCACCTATTTTGGCCCAACGGAGGAAGCCCACCTCGCGGTGCATTGTGGCCCAGGTCTGGAGATGGCAAAAAAATAAAATTGCCGATGGAAGGGTTTGATCTCATAACCTGCCAACCAGCCACGCACAGTTTGTCCAACTGACCCAGCTACAGATATGGAAGGATTGTTTTCTTCTCCTGTTGCAACGCACGGGCCTTTTTGCTAGTACTAGTATCATGCATATATACTCACTGCTTTCCGGTTTATAGGCTTATCTCAGAATTTTAGTTTTTCCATTTTATAAGGCCTAATTTGGTTGTTCCCTATCACATATTCAAATTCCAAGGTGCATTAAATGATTGCATGCAAGTATTAAGAGAAAGTTGACCAATGCATCTACTTTATGCATGCATGTATTGCCATTAATACATTGGAAAACATAATTTTTTGAGGAAAACAAAAGCATTAATTGGGTGTTTTTGTAAACTACAAAAAGTATTCCACCACTCACCATCTACCTTGGTTGGTGAGATTTTTGAATTGAGCCATATAAAGCTGGTTGTAATGAGGAGTATCATATACTAGTATCATGCATATGATATATACTATGATACTACTTCCGTAATGCATAATATCATAAGTTAGTATCTTAGTTGCCTTATTAATTGCCATGCATCAAACAAAGTAGTACAACATTTAATATGACATGGTATCATGATATGATACCACATCCTCTCTTTCCTCATTTAATTGTGTGCCACATCATCCAAAAAGTCTAGCTGGCATGCATGATACCGCTTATGATACTACCATTATAACCAACCTAAACTGGAAAGGAGGGAGTAATACTAGCTAGTCTATGATATAATAGCTACCTCACTAAGAGCATGATTAATAATATAGCCAAGGCTCGGCTATAAGACCCCGCTCCCACGGAAGGGTAGGACAAAATATGGCATGCAAGTTCTTTTTCATAAGCATGTATGACTATATTCGGAATACATGCCTACATTACATTGATGAGTTGGAGCTAGTTCTGTGTCACCCTATGTTATAACTGTTGCATGAATAATCGCATCCGACATAATTCTCCATTACCGATCCATTGCCTATGAGCTTTTCATATATTGTTCTTCGCGTATTTACTTTTCCGCTTCTACTATTACAATCACTATAAAACCCAAAAATATTACTTTTGCTACCGTTACCACTACTATCATATTACTTTTCTACTAAATACCTTGCTATAGATATTAAGTTTCCAGGTATGGTTGAATTGACAACTCAGCTGCTAATACTTGAGAGTATTCTTTGGCTCCCCTTGTGTCGAATCAATAAATTTGGGTTGAATACTCTACCCTCGAAAACTGTTGCGATCCCCTATACTTGTGGGTTATCAAGCTCCAAAGTTGTAACATAGCTAGTTACTACTAGTATGAGTAACATCACACATATATATCATGGCAAGATGTGTCTATAGCCTAATAAATGAAGTGTTGCATGTTACCACACACATATGTTACTCCCCACTATAGAGGTAGTAACATAGACTAGTAACATGGGCATGTTACTAGTCTATGTTACTACCCATTGTGGCTAGTCTTAATAGTAGTATGAGTAACATCACACATCTCAAGGCAAGATGAGTCTATAGCCTAATAAATGAAGTGTTGCATGTTACTACACATATGTTACTCCCCACTATAGAGGTAGTAACATAGACTAGTAACATTCTATGTTACTACCCATTGTGGCTAGTCTTATGTCACTCTATTGTAATTGCTCTAATGCATAGTATCATAGAGTAGCTAGTATCATATGTAGTACTTTATTTATGGTGTCATGCATGACACATAGTAGCATAGCATTTATTGTGATACGGTTTCATGATATGATACTTAACCCTCTCTTTCTTCATTTAATTAATTCTATGACAACTCATCAAAATTGCCTAGTTGGCATGCATGATACTAGCTATGATACCCCCTTACTATCAGCCTAGCAAAGAAGGTGTACAGATCATTTGTGCGTCGCTTTGTGAGTTTTCATCCATTTGTTTGAGAAGCGGGGAGAAGTTTCAAACATTTCAGCCACGAGGTGCGGCCACTAGCATAGGCCTAGTTGGTATTTTAATTACAGGAAATACAGATGGAGTTCGGACATCATCAAAATCGATGTGCGTTCTCTCATGACCCCATGGAAAAAATTTGGTAAAGTTTGGCACAAGTTTTGATGACCGCTCCTTCCAAACCGGAGCATCTCACATGAAGGATCATGGTTTTCCAAAAGGAGACATGTCAATTCAAACTCCTGTGTTGGTGACTTCGTCGTTTTGCCTCATAAAAATTTCCACGGTTGTCGGATTTCTGGTTCCGGCAAAACCCTTGAGGTTCGAACACAGGGGTGCGCACGAAGATCTCTCCTCCCCCTTGCACTCTCCCTCACCGTGATCTCAAGGCTCAGCGCGTCGAGCTCGTAGAACAAAGGGACACAAGATTTATACTGGTTCGAGCAACCGATGTGGTGTAATACCCTACTCCAGTGTGGTGTGGTGGATTTCCTCTTAAGCTGAGGATGAACAATTACAAGGGAAGAACAGCCTCCTGAGGAGAGGTGCTCTTATGCTTGGTGAGTTTGTGTGGATGAGGATGATATGAATGGCCTTGGGTCAGTTCGGATCCGTCCGGATCAGTTGCCTCCTACTGTGGTGGCTAGCCCTATTTATAGAGGCCCTGGTCCTCTTCCCAAATGCTGGCGGGAAGGGATGCCACAACGGCCAAATTTGAAGTGAGAAAACTAGTACAAGTTGTCCTGACTAAAGGTGGTCTTCGCGTGCCAAAGGATCTGGTGGTGACGCCGTCCTGGGCTCCACGGTGACCTCCATCCTGTCGTCCTACTGGTCTTGGTCTCGTTCCACTGATATGGAAACCTTTGCCTGATGCCTCGGGACTCATCTCCGCATATTGCCCTTGCATCCTGAAGCTCCTGGGTGGCCTTGACAATGAACTCCTGAGCGCCGGGCTCTCCTCGCTCGGTGCCCTCCTGAGAGAAACGTGCCGTGAAGCACGCCTCCCCGTGGTGCCCGAGCGGCTCCCTCGTGATGTCGGGTAGGTCTGAGGCCGTCCAGAAGAGAGCCCCGGAGCCCTTCCCGAGGAGGGCACCGGGCACGCCTTCCTATGCGAGGGAGGGAGGCGCCCCAGGTGCGAGCGCCAATCCTGATGTGGCACCACTAGAGGCACCGCCCCCTGAGGCCCTATGCGGAGTAGCTGCTTCTTCTTCTTGGGGATGGCTTCAGGAGGGTACTGCGTGCCCTCGCTGTCAGGGTCTTCGATTGTTGCGGCTTGGAAGGCGCGCTCGAGGGAGCACACCGCATCTCTTTCTTTACACATGACTGTGATGATTCCACCGCTTCCTGGCATCTTGAGGACGTTGTAGCCATGGTGGGTCACTGCCTTGAATTTGGCTAATGCTGGGTACCCGAGGATGGCATTGTACGGCAGACGGATGTGGGCGACGTCGAAGTCGATGAGCTTGGTGTGGTAGTTGTCGCGCTGAATGATGGTGACAGGGAGACAAACTTGCCCTATCGGGGTGGTGGAGCCGTCGGTCACTCCCGAGAAGGGCTTAGTAGGCTGCAGCTGGTCATAGGGTACTTGGTGACTTGAACATTGCTGATGACGGGTGAGCAGAGCATCGGGAGGACGCTGGTGGTCGCCGCACACTTGAGCTGGTCCGCCGAGCTG
Source organism: Triticum aestivum (assembly GCF_018294505.1). Classification (NCBI taxonomy): domain Eukaryota; kingdom Viridiplantae; phylum Streptophyta; class Magnoliopsida; order Poales; family Poaceae; genus Triticum; species Triticum aestivum. The sequence continues at coordinate 487,465,467 of NC_057812.1, read as the reverse complement.
AAGGTGATGTCATATTTGGACCACATGAACAGGCTCGTGGCCTCGAGCCTGGGAAGGGCTACATTCACCTCGCGAGAGAACTCCTTGAAGATGCGCTGGGAAGCCGGGGCCTGAGCACCACCCAAGATGCAAGCGATGGCGCGCGGCTCCTAGAAGCCCCCAGCCCCCTCATCCTGATGGTGGTCGTCGTTCCTTCTTGGTGGTGGTGGCAGCGGAGGGAGGCCAAGATTACCCTGAGGACGGTCCTCGTGAGGCTGGTCGCGCCAGGCACCCTCACGAGGCTGCTCCTGCCAATGGTCCTCACGAGGCCGGTCGCGCCACTCCTGGTGAGGGCCGTGCTCGTCCCAGTGTCCTCCACCTCGTCCTCCTATCCTCGGCTATAGCCCCAGTCGTTGCGCTCGAGGTGTCGACCGAAGCGTCCATCTCCAATGGCCCTGAGTGCTTGACAATCATTGGTGTTGTGGCTGTGTACGTTGTGGAAGGCGCAGAACAGACGGTTGCCCTTGGACGACTCGGGGTGGTCCCGGACGCGCTTCGTGTCCGGCTCTGCCACGAGTACGGCTACTCCCTTGCGCTTCATGTCCTTGACCATGACCTTCTTCTCCTCTGGGTTGGCAGCTGGGAGCTCGAGGAGGGAGAGACGCCCCTCCTCAGCTCTTGCACACTTGGTTTCTATGTTGAACAGCTCCAGAGTCGTGCATAGCTCCTCGTGGATGGCGAGCTCCTCCTTCATCTTGAAGTCACGGACGCCATTGGAATATGCTGAGATGATGGCCTCCTCCGTCACCTTGGTAATCTTGAGATGAATGATGTTGAAGTGCTGGATGTACTTCTGCAGGGTCTCTCCCAGCTGTTGCTTGATGTGGCGCAGGTCACCTGCGGCTGGAGGGCGGTCACGAGCGCCCTGGAAGTTGGCGATGAAGCGGTTCCGCATCTCACCCCAGGAGGAGATTGATCCCGCGGGCAGTTTCAGGAGCCATGAGCGGGCGCCATCCTTGAGAGCCATGGGAAACCAGTTTGCCATGACCTTTTCATCGCCATTGGCCGCCTCAATGCTTAGCTCGTAGAGCTGTAGGAACTTCGCAGGGTCGGGGGTGTCGTCGTAACGCGGAGGCAGATCCGGCTTGAACTTGCCTGGCCAAACAATGGTGCACAGCTCAAGAGTGAAGGCGCGTCAGCTTGCCGTGGCCACCGGGGCCCTTTGCTGATGCGGGGCCTGGCCTGGATGCCCGCGCACCACCGCCGCAGGCGGCGCGCGATCTTGTTGTGGTGGTGCCAGGAGTGCTGGAGCGTTTTCTTGCGGCCGGGGAACCTCTTGGCATCTTCCTTCTTCGTTCACGGACACACGGCGTGGAAGATCATGTCGCGGGACCGTGCATCTTGGGGCAAGGACACCGTGTTGACGCGGAGGGGGCGGTGGCGCTCCGTGAGCTGCACATCTTGGCGCAAGGGTGCCGTCTTGATGCGGAGGCGAGGGAGGCGCTCCATGAGCTACATCACCCACGGCTGGAGGTGGGCGAGGCAGCGTGAGGGATGGTGCGGGGGAGCCCCCAGCGGTGCTGACGAGCTCGGTGATGCGGTCTAACCAGTCCTTGTAGAGCTTGTCGATCAGGCGATAGCGTAGGATCTCGCATGCCATGAGCAGCGCAGCTTGCACGTCCGTGGGTGTGCGGCGAGCGTGAGACGATGAGCCGGTCGGAGTTAGCGATGGGATGGTGGCACGGCCGTCCCGCCGCATGAAGGGGTGCAGTGATGATGCTTGCTGCTCGTTTTCTGCCGGGCCGGTAGCAGCGTTGGCAACAGGAGATGGAGAACGATGGGGAGGCCCGCCGACAGGGGCTGTCTGAGCGACATGGGCGGCGAGGGTGGCCCAGTGCTCGGCGCGAGCTCGACGCGCGTCTAACATGGATACGGTGGAGCGGTGGAACATGGATCAACGGAAGGAAAGCTTCAGCGCACCGCTACCTGGCGCGCCAAATGTCGGATTTCGGGTTCCGGCAAAACCCTTGAGGTCCGAACACTGTGGTGCGCACAAAGATCTCTCCTCCCCCTTGCACTCTCCCTCACCGCAATCTCAAGGCTCAGCGTGTCGAGCTCGCAGAACAAAGGTACACAAGATTTATACTGGTTTGGGCAACCGATCTGGTGTAATACCCTACTCCAGTGTGGTGTGGTGGATTTCCTCTTGGGCTGAGGATGAATAGTTACAAGGGAAGAGCAGCCTCCTGAGGACAGGTGCTCTTATGCTTGGTGAGTTTGTGTGGATGAGGATGATCTAATTGGCCTCGGATCAGTTCGGATCCATCCGGATCAGTTCGGATCCGTCTTGATAAGTTGGGATCCATCCAAATCAGTTGCCTCCTATTGTGGTTGCTAGCCCTATTTATAGATGTCCTGGTCCTCTTCCCAAATGCTGGCTGGAAGGGATGCCACAACGACCAAATTTGAAGGGAGACAACTAGTACAAGTTATCCTAACTAAAGGTGGTCTTTGCCTGCCAAAGGCTCTGGTGGTGACGTCGTCCTGGGCTCCACGGTGACCTCCATCCTGCCGTCCTGCTGGTCTTGGTCTCGTTGCATTGATAAGGAAACCTTTGCCTGATGCCTCGGGACTCCTCACCTGTGCTTGCCTCTTTAGCACCAAAAAGGAAACGAGGACACTGCGCGCGCTGGCGCCCGCCTGGTGCCCTCTTGGCCTTGGTCGTCATGGCTTGCATCACAAGGACCTCGCAAGGTGCCCCTTACCTTGATCTCTCCTCCCCTCGCGAGCCAGCATGGTGAGGCCACCCCCGAGGAGGTGTTGCGTCATCTGCCTCGTGAGGGACTTGAGTGTTTGCTGGTGAAGATGGGCCGTATGGGGCCACTGGCGGAGCCACACCGTGGGCTGCAGGCAGGCAAGTCTAGGGACCCCTGTTCCCAGGACGCCGACAACAGTATGTAATCACCATTATACCACAGGTTTGATTTTCTGGCGCATTTCAGGTATCATTAGCTATATTTAAGACATTTTTTGAGATTAACATGCATTTTGTTTATAAAAGTAAAATTACAACCGGAACTGCAACTACTGTCGGAAGGGATGAGGATCGTCGTTCGATCTGGCAGCATCCAACAGTGCAGACGTACGATCCGTGGGGTTTGGGTTCTAGCCAATCAGAAAGCACGACTCAGATCGTGGGCGGGGTGGCGGGGTTTGGTCGGCACACGACTTTCATCAACGAATCGTGTGCTATTCGCAAACTAGATTGCATATTTTTGTTCACACATACTGTAGTGAGATCAATTGAGTGTGCTACCTCTACGATATAATAATAATAATAACAAAAAGCAGTTCATATTCATTGCCTAGGCTGACAACATATCAAGATCAACATATTAACGGTTCTTACATCAACAAAAAACCGGACATAACTCACAAATTTAGTATTAGAATGGTTCCTGCAATTGCCCAGTAATGTTCTATTAGACAATGGACCATGCATGTGCTAACCTTGATTGTAAACCTCAGTGCTTCCCATTGTTTCCCTACAACACATATAAGGTAGTTAGTCATCAGGTTAAGTAAGAGTTTGCATGCTATCGGTAAAATATGTTGATGAAAAATAAGCACATTGCAGATTCATCAGATTAATTCAAGCCACGTGGAAAACCCATTTATCCAAACCAAGCATGATTAAGAACTAGGGAATATAGCACTTGCATATGTTTCTCATGTATTAAGTGCAGCCAAATTCGATTTATTCCTCACATGCACAATAATACAAAATTCTAAGCACGACAATTGGAAATCGCAGTGTAGAATTGAACCAAGCAGTTAGCTAAACACCACAACAAATAAACCAAACATTAACTGAGCATCACATTGCACAACCTAACATACTCCTAATAGAGGATCATACAGTTAACCAAACCAAGCATGCTTAACAACTGGAAATATAGCAATTGTATTTGTTTCTCATGTATTTAGTACAGCCAAATTAGATTTGTTTCTCACATGGTATACAATAAAAGAATGCACCCACAACAATTAAACATCGCATTGCAGAATTGAACCAAATGGCCAACCGCGTCGCGTCACCGGCGCGCGAGGCGTCGACGGTGGCCTCGACTGAGAGGTGCTCCTCCAAGATCCAGGGGTCGACACGAATGGCAGCCATCATGACCTCATCCACGCGTGCGGCCGCGATTTGCTTCTCAGCTTCCAAATGGTCCTTGGGATCCTGGCTATACTGCGTGCACCATGGCTTAGGGTGGCGCTTATTTGGTGGAGGGGTCGATGATTTGGGTGGAAGGTGTCGCACCGGTGGTCGGGGCATGTGGGATGTGGAGGGAGAAGGAGGATGGGGGTCGGGTGTGGATTACCTGCCTGTATAGGTGAGGCCGAGCAGCGTGGACGAGGGTCGCCGGTGAGGTTGCGTTGCTGCAAACAAGTACTGAAGGTTTCAACTTGGAAAGGAAGGCGGAAACAGGGGAAATGTGGTTTTTGGTAAGGGGGAGGGGGCGGGGAGGTAGACATTTCCACGGAAGCCGAAAATTTGGAATCGCTTCAGCAAAAAAACTGGCGCGCAAATTGTCATCAGACACGGTCCCTTATTCAGAACAGCGTACGATATGTGAACATCACAAATGATTCAGATAGCTTAACCCGTGTGTGTTGAGTTTGAACGTCAAAAATTTTGGTTCGAATTTCCCTGGTTACAGTGGTCATCCACGTCATTGCATAATTTGGGTACACAAAAGAGACTAACTTCTTAATCGAGCAAGTTCAGCAATTAAACAGAGCTAGCTGACCTAAACATTACTCTAACAAATTAAAGACCGACGCTCTTAATTAAGTAAAATAAAGAGTACTACTACGACTGGTGCTCGTCGATCTCCGCCGCTGCCGCCATGTCCAGCTCGCGCCCGACGGTCTCCTGGGGAAGGGGCTCCATGGCATCAATTGCACCATACTCGGCAAGCATCTCGCCATCCGCGTCCGCCATATCTTTGGAATAGGCCGCCACGAGCTGGGCATGGACGGCCGTGATCTGGGCTCTGGCGGGCTCTGTCATGGCAAGGTATGTCGCGCAGGAACGTACGGCTGCTTGAACTCTCTCGGCGATTGCCAACTCTTCGGTCGTGGGTTGACGATTGTTGTCGGTTAAGCTTCGTTCGATTTGTGCGGTGACCGCCACGAGCTGGGCGTGGATGGACTCGACATGGTAGTGGGCGGCCTCCATCAGGGCTAAGGCCACCGCTGCGGAATGGACAGCTGATGTGCCACTCTCGCTTGTTGTTATCCCCGAGGCAGATGTTGCTGCCGCTGCCTGAGAAGCAACATCGGCCGTTTGGCCTGCCTTCGCCGCCCGGACGCAGACTGCGGTCGCCCTCACGAAGCTTGTTAGCACATGCCTGGTGGCTACGGCTGCGTTCTCATCGGAGTGGGCAGCCGAAGTTGCCCTCGCGACATGGGTCCACGTCCCCATCTTTCACCGGCGATGAATGAACAGTGAAATGATATTTGGGGAGTGAGCTAGTGTGCTTGACACGTAAGCCATATGCGTACTATACACCGATGGTGCTCCAAGATATTTTGTGATGCATCTCACACGGTTGGTGATAATAAACTGTGCGCGATCTACTTGATTTATCGTCTTGATTTGAATTACGTAATGCGGTCACAACTACAAAGGATGGTGTTTGAATTGCTAGAGCTTTTATCTGCAGTGAACATGCAACTATAGATGTGTCATAAAAAATGAAATTATTCAGCGTTCATTTGGACGGTTTTATACATTAACTTGGTTTTGTAGGCATTTTATGTGCATAATTCAAGTTCGAACTACATGCACATTCTCTAGTGCATATAAACTAGTTGAAAAATCAAATTTGTGTCCTCGGTTGCATGCTTAGGTCCCATGCAAGAAATGGGAATGAATGTCACACACCCTGCCATCGTCGCTCGGCCACAAACATTGAGATACCTGGTTTTTCAATTCTAGTAAATCCAAAACTCGACTGAAATTCATGAAACTTGGCATGCTATCATGGAGCGGCATCAACATGCCGTGGTAAATTTTTTGTCCCATTTGCGGCAGTTATGGGTATAAGCTTCTCCCAGACCAGAGCTTCTCACAACAAGCGTGATGGTTTCGGTAGGGAACGTGCCACCTTTGGGAACGAAACAATATCCTTGCCTCTTATTGCTTTCAAAAAAATTCGAGTGTCAACATAGAACAACAGGAGTGTTGTATTTAATTTTGGAATTTTTGGGGGTTCGTTTGGACATTTTTATACATTAACTGGGTTTCCCAGGCATTGTAAGCGCATAATTCAAATTTGAACTACATGCACATTCTCCAGTGCATATAAACTAGTTGAAAAATCAAATCTGTGTCCTTGGTTGAATGCTTAGGTCCCATGCAAGAAATGGGAATGAATTTCAAACACCCTGCCACCATCACTCGGCCGCAAACATTGAGATACCTGGTTTTTAAATTCTAGTAAATCCAAAACTCGTCTAAAATTCATGAAACTTGGCATGCTATCATGGAGCAGCATCAACATGTCGTGGTAAAAATTTGCCCCATTTGGGGCAGGTTTGGGTATAAGCTTCTCACAAACCTTAGCTTCTCACAACAAGCGTGATGGTTTTGGTAGAGAATGTGCCACCATTGGGGACGAAACGATATCTATTGCCTGTTATTGCTTTCAAAAAAATGAGTATCAACATAGAACAACAGAAGTGCTGTGTTCAATTTTGGAATTTTTTGGGTTCGTTTGGACATTTTTATACATTAACTGGGTTTTCCAGGCATTTTATGTGCATAATTAAAATTTGAACTACATGCACATTCTCTAGTGCATATAAACTGGTTGAAAAGTCAAATATGTGTCCATGGTTGCATGCTTAGGTCCCATGCAAGAAATGGGAATAAATTTCAAACACCCTGCCGCCGTCAGTCGGCCGCAAACATTGAGATACCTGATTTTTAAATTCTAGTAAATCCAAAACTCGTCTAAAATTCATGAAACTTGGCATGCTATCATGGAGCGGCATCAACATGTCGTGCTAAAAATTTTGTCCCATTTCGGGCAGGTTTGGGTATAAGCTTCTCACGAACCTTAGCTTCTCATAACAAGCATGATGGTTTCTGTAGGGAACATGTCACCTTTGGGGACGAAACGATATCCGTTGCCTCTTATTGCTTTCAAAAATTTTCTAGTGTCAACATAGAGCAACAAGAGTGTTGTGTTTATTTTAGAATTTTTCGGGGTTCGTTTGGACATTTTTATACATTAAATTGGTTTTCTAGGCATTTCATGTGCATAATTCAAATTTGAACTACATGCACAAGCTCCAGTGCATATAAATTGGTTGGAAATCAAATATGTGTCCTTCGGGGCATGCTTAGGTCCCATGCAAGAAATGGGAATGAATTTCAAACACCAGGGCACTATTGATTGCCGGCAAAACATTGAGATACCTGGTTTTTAAATTCTAGTAAATCCAAAACTCTTCTGAAATTCATGAGACTTGGCATGCTATCATGAAGCGGCATCAACATGCCGTGGTGAAATTTTTTGTCTCATTTGGGGCAGGTTTGGGTATAAGCTTCTCACAACAAGTGTGATGGTTTCGGTAAGGAACATGCCACCTTTGGGGACGAAATGATATCCGTTGCCTCTTATTGCTTTCAAAAATTTAACATGAGTGTTGTGTTTATTTTTGGATTTTTTCGGGGTTTGTTTGGACATTTTTATACATTAATTGGGTGGTCTAGGCATTTCATGTGTATAATTCAAATTTGAACTACATGCACAAGCTCCAGTGCATATAAATTGGGGAAATCAAATCGGTGTCCTTCGGGGCATGCTTAGGTCCCATGCAAGAAATGGGAATGAATTTCAAACACTAGGGCATTGTTGATTGCTGGCAAAATGTTGAGATACTTTGTTTTTAAATTCTAGGTAGCCCAAAACTCATCTGAAATTCATGAAACTTGGCATGCTATAATGGAATGGCACCTGACATGCTGTGGTATTTTTCGTGTCCATGTTGAGAGAAGGCGCACTCGAATAACAGCCAACAAAGGCATTTTAAAACAAATAGCTGCCATTGTAACATCTCAAACATTTTGTATAATTTAAATTGTGTGTGTTCTCTTAAGAATTCACGTGACGCCACACATCACTCTTTTAATGGCTAGGAGGTGCCGTGCAGACATGTGCTTGAGCGCTTGACTAAACGGAAGGCGTGCCGACAGCTTCCCCAGGAAGCCAAGAGAAAATGTGCCGAGCAGGATTTCTGTAGCTCTTGATCACAAATGTTTTAGATCACAAATGTTTTAGATAGAACACCTGTTTGCAACGTGAGAGCTATGGTCTTCCCCCTTAAGTCGAGGGAAAATCCGCAGCGCAGGATTTGTGCATCCCTTCAATGCAAATGGTTGTTTTGGATGACCCGTGTGCAACCACGTACAAACAATTAGGTAAGATTTGCATATGTTATATTTTTTTTGAAGGTTAAGACAGTAGGAAAGGCTCATACTCCATGTATATATAAATAACCAAACAAACAGTTACATGGTGATATTTACAAGGGAGTGTGTGGGGGGGGGGGAGGGGTTAGATACAAACAATTTGGTAAGATTTGCATATGTTATATTGGGTATGGTGCCATTTGTCAAACTAGAAAGATTACATTTGTTGATCTAGTAACGTTGCCATTTGTCAATCATTGTAACACTGCAATTTGTCAAAATATGCAGCTAGAAATCACTAGCACTATCTAATTTTTGCAACTAAAATTCAGTAATTAAGCATAGATTTCATTCATAGATTAAGTAGTCATTCTTAATTTATACAAACAGTTCAACTCGACAGCTGAACCGACCAAAATTTTCCCCAATTGTTGCCAACCATGTACTAAAATAGCTAGTTCAACTATATATACTAGCTAATTTTAAGTACGTTCTACAGTTGGACCACACATCTATAGTCAGATGAACTGAACAAAATAGCTCCTAAATACTACTACTACCACGGAGGGGCTTTGTGCTACTTCCGGCAGCCTCTCCTCTGCCGAGCGAGCTCAGTAAGAGGTAGAGGAGGACGAGGAGCCTACCGACGAGCTGGAGAAATGCAATACCACGCCTGCCGCTGCTGCACGTTCAACGACGCTTGCCAGCTCGAACGCCCACTGCTGCTCCAAACGATCCCTCTCGAAGTGGCTGGACTGCTCGTAGATCTCCTGATTCCTCGCCTCTGCGTCGGGGTGTGCTGCGTCCATGGTTGCGGTAAGGCTCTTTGCGTTCTCGACAAGACGCTCCTCCTCCTCCTGCAGGAACTCGATGTAGCACGAAAGGTCGCTGAAGCACGTGGGGGCCTCCACCTCCACCTTCCTCCTTCGGGCAGTGGTGGCGGAGTGGGTGATGATCCCAGCGGTCGACAGTGGGCTGGCGGCCACGGCGGTCAATGATGGGGTGGCGGCCACGACCACCACCTCCCACCTTCGGGCCGTGGTGGCAGAGCGGGTGATGGCCACAGTGGCCGGCAGTGGGGTGGCGGCCACGATGGCCACCTCCCTCCTTCGGGCAGCGGCGGCGGAGCGTGTGGTGTGTGTTCCGCGCACAACCAACTGGGACGCCACGCACACTACACTATGCCGGGGACTGGGCCGCCGCCATGGTGTAGCCTCCCAGCTGGAGTTGTCCTCTAATGACGGCGGAGTGGCTGAGCGACGATGATAGACCTGGGCCATTGGCGATTGTGGGAGAAGCACACGAGATAAGCTATAAGGAGGGAGGGGAAAATGCAACGCGGGACTCGCCGACCGTGAGTGTTTTTATAGCAGGCCGCTAAGCATTGGGATTTTGGGGGATTTCACTGAGTCGGGCGGGAAGCTTGCGCGGGAACCTACGAGGTTGGGTGGGAATGGGCGCAAGACGAATCATTGGCGTCACTATTTGGCCAAAAGAACGCCCCCGCACGCTGCGCAAGCTTGCACTGTAAGCCGTCTGCGACAGCGGGGTGACAAGACGTGCGAGAGGGGGACGAAAGGACACGTACACATACTGTTAATACAAAAAAACATTTGCGATTTAATTACCTACTATACCCCCGTCCTGGTTTATAAGAACGATTTAACTAATAAAATATGAATGCATGTCGCCAAAGATTATATCATTGGAGTCGTATTTGAACATAGTTTCGAGCTATACAAAATTTTGTAACATGCATTAACACTTTTTTGGTTAAATTTAAGGTTATATACCAACCAGCGTTTGCCCGCAACACACACGGCTTATTCCATCACAAATAGCTCGGATGGATCAACTGTATGCCACGTATCGCACACGCAACTCTAATCTGGTTCGTGCTTGATGTCTCCGACATCGCTCGCACAGTTTGTCTGATTTGCCACGTATCACTATGCCGGCCTCTGCTCGCGTCCCTCAGCAAGCTCTGCTCGCTGTTAAGCGCTATGGCGCGCTCTGCTCGCGTTTGTCAGCGCGCTCGGCTTATGGACAGCTTTTCCTTGCGCGTTCAACTGTTATGTGCATATATATATGGTTGCTCGCCGTTGCTTCAACATGACCGGTTTGTAGTAGTACCGGGCCCAAACGAGATGGGCGAATTTCATTCCACTTTTATTTTTTTGGACATAATCCAAAACTTTGCCGCGGAGCGCTCTGCTCGCGTCCCTCCGCGCGCGCTCTACCAGCGGTTGGGTGAGCGCACGATCACGTTGGGGGCCTCATATGCATGCGGTTGCGCCGCGCGCATTGCCATGCGATGTAGTTACGTGTGGCATGATGGAGTTACGCGCTGCTAATTAGAACTGCCATCAGAGCCTGCTGATATTCCTGGCCGTCCGGCTTCCCCTTTAATTCCCGCGGCCATTATAACCTTAGTCTCTTTAACCTTTCGATCGCGCCCCACAACAGAACAAGCACACCCACGACGACACGTAGAGAGGGGATGTCCAGCGGCGCTCCAATGGAGTTCGGCGAGCATAGAATGGAGACCCACGTGAGGGAGATAGATCTCTCAGTGGTGTACACCATCGACCCGGTCATGGTGGACGACTACATCAACAGTGTTGAGCAGTTGCTTGCTCGAGACAAGTACAAGGTGGTCGGCATCGACCTCTAGTACACCACCAGTCGTCCTGGCATAGATCAGAAGGTTGTTGTCGCCTAGTTGTGCATGGGCCATCATGTCCTCATCTACCACTACTGCATGGCCATAGAGCCTTGTGACCGTTTCAACAGGTTTGTCAACAACGCTGACTACAAGTTCGCCACGATGTAAACCACCGAAGATGTAAACGTGCTCCGTGTTACGGGCTTGGCCTACAAGAACCTTGTTGAAATCCGTGACCACTACAGGGTCTAGGGAAGCACGAAGAAGGACTCCCTGGTCGAACTCGCCTCGGCCATCATCGACCCCTACTACGAAAAGATGAAGCAGGATGCCCAGAGAACAAGTCCCCTATCCTAGCATAGGGCCTAGATGCGGCAACTGGATGAACCTCACCTCAGGTTCGCGGCCAAGAGCGTGTGCTCATGCTATGAGATGCACAGGCGGATTGTTGACATGAGGAAGTTCCTCGTTACCAAAATCGACGAGTCCGGATCGAGCCACAAGCAGAGCAAGCGTCACAAGAAGTAGATGATGATCAGATGATCGTTTTTGCTAGTTAATCATGCATGTAATATATAGTTTACTTTATTGGTGTGTGGAAATGTCATGTGTGTAGTAGCCACCTATGTAATTATGCATGTAATAGTTTACTTTGGTGTGTGCAAATGCCATGGTTGTAGTAGCCACCTATGTAAGTGGATGTTTAATTTGGTTATGCAAGCATGTCCTTATAAGTGTGTGTGTGTGTGTGTCTATATATATGTATGTAAAACTATGTCTACCATTGTTGTTCTATATGCAATCCCATCGCATAACACACATGTCTTATTAGCAGTAACCGTCTATGTTATTATCGGTCTTCACACAAATTTGTGATTATAGACCTGTTTGCCGCGTATCACACGCATCTTGTTAAGTTGAACCATTTCTGTTCTCATGTGTCAACACAAATAGTTCATCCGAGTGAACCGTATGCCGTATATCACACACACCTTCATCTGGCTGACCGTTTCTTTTGTGTTTCCTAATCACAAACATTTCATCTGAGTGAACCGTATGTTATATATCGCACACACCTCCATCTGGCTGCTCGTTTCTTTTCTTCCTCCTTGTCACAAACAGTTAATTCAACTGAACTGTATGCCCTACATCGCACACGCAACTAAAATATGAACCATGTTTGATGGCTCCGCCATCGCAAACATTTTGCACCTTTTTTGACGGGTTTTTTACACCACCGTTTGCGATTATGGCATTGTACACAATTTCGTTGAAGGGTCTCTGATTGTAGTGTCGCGTTAGCAGCATCCTGTAGTAGTGGAAGCTTCGGTTTGCAAGAAGCTTATACCAAAACTTGTTCCAAATTGGCTCACTTTTTTTTACCACAGCATGTTAGTGCCATGACATGACACCATGCCAAGTTTCATGATTTCTAGGTGAGTTTTGGATTTACATGAATTTAAAAAACCAAGTTTCTCGATGTTCTTGGCGGAGTCACGACGCCCAAATGTTTGAATATCATTCCCATTTCTTGCATGGGACCTAGAAATTCACCCAAGGAAACACATGTGATTTTTCAACCAACTTTGGTGCACCGGAGCATGTGCTTGCAGTTCAAATTTGGATTATGCACATTAAATGTCCAAAAACTCAATCAATGTATAAAAAAGGCCAAACAAACCCGGAATAATTCCAAAATTTAACCGGGCACTCATATAGTTCTATGTTGCCTCTGTAAAGAAAATTAGGGGGAGGCAGCGTATATCGTTTTGCACACAAAGCTGACACGTTCCCTCTTGGAACCACAAGGCTTGTTGAGAGAATCTCCGGTTTTGCAATAATCTTATACCAAAACCTGTCCCAATTCAGCCAAAAATTATACATATGAAAACAGGGTTTAGATTATCCAGAACATCTCGCTACCTAGACCAATGTACTCTGATTTGAATTCAACATAAAATGGATACAAATAATTGAATTGTAGATCGTATGGTACATGTAGTTCATAGTAAAATATGATTACTGCTATATGCATGTTTTTTGTTATCAAGATAATATTTAAATGATTGTATAACTTGACAACAATCGTATTCAAATAAGGAAAATTGATTCAAATTTAGTCCATATGGTAGACAACAATATATATGTTCATAGGGTGGAGTAAAATGTTCATATATGATGGAAGATCAATGTAGGACTACATCCATTATAAACCGCAAGGTCACCTAATGATATATTCAAATTCAACATAACGTGGACTCAAAAATTGAAATTCGAGATCCTGGCATTTGTAAGCATATAAAAAAGGGACATGCCTCTTTATTTTGGTGGGAATTGATTTGTTTTTTGTTGTTGTTGAGGGAAGTGCAAATTGATTTGGTACTGTACAGGGTAATCTTGTTCTCCTGAATTTTTTTACATTTTTCTTGTAGTTTTATCAATGGCATTTATAGCAATATAGTAAAAGGGGACATGACTCTCTTGTGTCTTGTATGAATTGGTTTTTGTACAGGTTAAGTTTGTTCTGCCGAACAAGGAATCCACGCCTTGTTATCCCGAAATTTTCAAGCTCGAGTATCTTTTGTCTCATCTGCTTTGAAACTCCCGCCTCTTCAACCCGCGCCGCACCGCGCCTTGTTATCCCAAAATTTCGACGCGCGCGAAAACTCCCTCCTCATCCAAAATCAGTCCCGCAGCCCAAACACGCGAAATACCCCTTCTACCCCTCAGCCGGAAATGTCGGCTTGACGTCGTGGTGTCAAAACCGGTGGGGGTACGCTGGTAACTTACCCTACATTTTGGACAAGTGCGTCCCTAAGCCATGGCCCCCTACCTTCCCCTTCGCCCCCCATTCGTACACCGAGGCTGCCAAAACTCGTGAAACCCCACGCTCCTCCGTCGGCCACCCGACTGCCGCCCAGCCGGAGACTCTTCCCCGACGATGTCGTCCACCGCAACAGCTCGCCATCCCTCATCCACTGCACCGGATGAGGATCCGTCGTCGACTCATCATCCCGTCGGATCAGCCGCCTCATTCTCCACCTCCAAAGAGCTACCTCAATGTTCACCTCGTCTATCGCGCCACCTCCATCCCCACACCGCTGTCTTGACCTGCCCCACCGGAACTGCGACACCCTCACCAATTCCTCCGATGAAGCTGAGGCCAACTCGGCGCCACCAAGGAGGTTCTTCACTCACCGCGGCATTTTATCTTTTATTCAATCTCACGGGGCTACCGGTGCTCGATACCAAGCAGCCATGGCGGGTCTCCATCAACGGCGCCGTCGCCGGCCACTTCATCCATGGCATCTCTCCCCCATGTCGTTGCTTCCTCGGTGGCGACTTCCACACCGGCACTAGTTGCAGCTGCTCCGGCTCTCGCTCGCGCTGCGGCTCTGTTCTTGTTGTCGGTCGCGCTGCTGCACTGCTCTTGCTTTCGTTTGTGCTGCTGCTCTGCTCTGCTATTGCTGTCGGTCGCGCTGCTGCTCCGCTCTTGCTCTTATTCATGCCGCTACTCTGCTCTTACTCTCGCTTGCGCTGCTGCTACACAACCTCCGGCAGCTAGGTGTTGTTGCTTTAGCACTCGCTCGCGGTGCTGCTGCACGACTTGCTCTCTGCTAGTGCGTTCCTTGCTCGAGCGTATGCTCATTTAGATCACTGCTTCTCTGCTACTAGTGCTTGAATGCCCTAAACATCTATTTGAATGCTCTGCTACTAGTTCAATCAGTTTCGACAGTAAAATTCAGTTTTGACTATAAAGTTCAGTTTCTTTAGTTAAGTTCAGAGTGAAAGTATTTACAACATCTGTCAGAGTGACTGTGGCGCGGCTGATGCGTTTTACATCTATAACTTTTTGGTGATGTATTTTACATCATCTATTGCAGATGATATTTGAGTCCCACTTCAGATTAACGTTGTCTGTCTTGTCCTGCTTCAGCCTCACAGCCGTACACCTCACCGGAGCTGCTCCAACGACGGAACCGTCCATCACAATGGAGCAGTACCCTCGGCGCTGTTTCCAAAGGCCTCGGATCTTCTTCCCCGCCTTTGACAGTCACACCAGCATCACCATCCTCCACGTCCAACCCAATGATGCTGAGGTCAACAAGGCTATGCCGAAGAGGTTGTACACTCGTCGCATCACTTTGTTACTCTGCATTCATGTCAACCCCTCAGGGATCCTTTGCTATGGAACTACTATGGTACTACTATTCATGCACTTGGTTAGAAGGACTGGAGCAAAGAAAAACTGGAGGATTTTTTCCTTTGGTGTCTCTTACAAAGAAAAAACGTAGGAATTTTAATATCCACTTGGACATCCTTTTCAAATTAATGTGTATGAGGAACATGACTAATTGCACTACTGGCATAATAAGATTCTTATTTTTTTCATTTTCACATGGTTTGACTTTAATTTGACCATGTTTCTGCATTCCTATGTTCTTCCAATTCATGTGAACCAAACACCCAGGTTGGCAGAAATCCTATGTTTCCAAATGCTTTGTTTTGCACGTGCATTCCTATCATATTCCTGTGTTTTTCCTATCCCTGCGTTTATAGAATCCTCTAATTCTAAGGAGCCCTTACATATTTACTTCATTTTCCGATAGGCGTCAAAGAAAACTCTGTGTGTTATGTCCTGCTCCTGCCGTGCTGTCATCCACCCCACCTGAGGTGCACCATCGACAGAAGCGTTCACTGTAGCAGAGATTTCCCCTGCAGACTTTCTTTCGCTGCCTTGGATCATCTGCCCCGTTGTCGGCAGCCACGCCAACTGCATTACCATCATCGACTGAGCATAAGAACCCGAGGACTACACAGTTCCAGAAGAGAGGTCGCAGTCTTTCGTGTTTGCTTATGTTATACATTGGTTATTATTACCTACTACTTTATCGTTCAAACTTGAGTATCTGGTTCATCTGGGGTCTTCTATGTGGTTAATGTTGGGTGGGCAACAAACAGTAGATGATCCACTGTCTATCTTTTTAAACTGAAGCTATAATCTACCTGATATCATTAGTTTTGGATCTATCCACTCGTTTGCTACCATCAGTCTTGATTTCTGCATCCACCCCTTAGGCCTTACAAAATCTATTTTTTTATTATTATCCATGTCAGTTATTATACACAACCGTACTGAACATGTAGAGAAAAAGAGAAGATCGTTGTGTGGGAATATAATGTCATGCAGACGCCGCTCCATGGTGGGAAAAGTGGCCCCCCTCTCCTGCCATTCCAGATTGTATTCCAGAGGAAGATAATTGTTCAGATGGGGATTTAGAGGGAGCCGACCACTCCTATTTACCACCTAAGGTGTTTGCTCTAACCTGGCACGCTGATGTTGGTCATATCATGCATATGTCGCCTCGCATTGCTTACACTATACATCTTATATGTCATCATCTTAGTTTAGATTTGCTTTGTGTGAATGCCACCTGTTTGGTTTCTATATCATACTCCCACCGTTCCTAAATATTTGTCTTTTTAGAGATTTCAACAAGTGACTACATATGGACCAAAATGAGTGAATCTACACTCTAAAATATGTCTATATACATCCGTATGTGGTAGTCCATTTTAAATCTCTAAAAAAACAAATATTTAGGAATGGAGGGAGTATAGGGGAATTATGCAATGCCATCTTCTTTAGCCAGGCATCATATATGTGAATCATGCAATGCCATCCTGTTTAGCCAGTCATCGTATATGTGAATTGTATCGTGCCATTTTTTTCATAATGTATTCCATTTGTCAACAATGTTTCTTGCATTGCCATGCCATCTGCTTAGATTAGACATGCTTTGTGTGAATGCCTCCTGTTTGCTTTCTATATCAGATGTGTGAATTATGCAATGCCACGTTTTTCATCCAGTTATCATATATGTGAATTATGCACCGCCATGTAGCCAGGCATCATATATGTGAATTATCTCATGCCATCTTTTTTTCATTACGTATTCCATTTGTCAACAATCTGTGTATATTGAACTACTCTTCATGTGTATCAGCCATTTGAGCCGGTTATGAAAAAATCAGGAGTGAAAACAAGGTCTTCAGAGCAGGCAATGGTACCTGTTGAAGCATATATCTCGATGGTTACAGGGAGCTCCTCGAAGGAGGATTCAGAGACAGATGAACAGTCCTATATCTCACCTGAGGAGTATGCTCTATGTTGCAATGTTTATATTTCTCATGTCATGCATATGGTGTCTTGCATTCCTTAGTTTAGACATCATATGCATAATATTGAATTCCATCTGCTTAGTTTAGAGATCATACACAAGAGTGCCAGCTGCTTAGTATATGAATCAATTATGTCAATTATGTCAATTATGTCATGCCATCCTATATACTTAGACAACATGTATGTGAATTATTTCATCCCAACCTATTTTAGAAAGACATCATATAGTTTTGTCATGTCATCCTATCTAGATACTCATCATATGTTGAATTATGCCATTATATCATGTTAAGTTATCCATCATATATCTAAAACTGTGTCATGCTATCCTATTTAGTTAGGCATCATATATGTGAAATTTGTTTCATGCTGTCATGTTTGGTTAGACAACATATATGTGAATTACCACATCTGTCTATCATACAATGTATGTACGTTCAATTTCTTTTCTTGTTTATCAGCCATTTGAATTGGAGGGGGTGATGGCAGTATCTAAGGGAGCAAAAACCCGTTCTTCACAAAAGACAGTGCTACCTGTCGATGCAGATAGAACCATGGTTGTACTGGCCCACAAACTAGCCCCACCACGCATAATCGAGACTCTTCCAGATTGCACACTTACACCATTGGGCAGAGAACCAGCTACAACCCATCTAACCCCAACCCCAGCGGATAGTAACCCACTTCTAGTTGAGAAAGCACCATGCCCACCACAGAGTACCCCCACACAAGCATTTTGTAAAGCAATTGTAGTGCCCAAAGCATGAAGACCACCACGGCGAACCCAAACTCCACGTTTAAAGCAGAAGAGCAATTGTTCTCAGGTTAGATTCCATAGCTATGGTCCATACTCCTTTGTTGTTGCATCATTGTATTTACTCATACCAACTACATTCAAATTTGAAGGATCCAATTGAAACTCCAATGGTGCAACACGTATGTTTTAAACCTATTTCTTTAACTGGATTGCTGTTCTAACTTCTTGCTCTATGTTGATTTCAGTTTCAGTTGTATAAACTGTTCTGTTCTCATGTGATGCACATTACAAGTGTTGCCAATGTTGTGTAGTTTCTCACACTTGTCTATGCTCCTGTGTCTAAAAAATATATGAGTTGAACTGAGTCTCTATCTTGATTTGGCAACATAAACTAGAATGATATGGACAATGCAGTGACCATAGTACATAGATATATGTTTGTTTCATGTTGTTATCCTGTCCACCTTACTACTGAACCGGTTTACCAAAATGAGTTTTGTATACTACATGCTAAACCTGTGATGTGTCTGCTTGTTTCTCTTGTAGTATGTGAACAGAATACTGGAGAAGAGCACCCCACTATGCAATGGTAGAGAAAGTAATGTAGATAAGGTTCAAGATAGTGAGACAATCATGTTGGTCTCCAAGAAAGGTGATAAAAATGATCTTGTAGACAGTGAGAAAACCACACAGCCCTGCATTGATGTAGTGTTCGAGTTACTGGCCAGTACCGCTGGCACAAGCTCTTCGAACTTGCTGCCTGAATCACTTCGGCTTCTTCAGTCTCAGTTACAAGCTGAAAGGCATCAGTCAGCTGTGTTGCGG
Source organism: Triticum aestivum (assembly GCF_018294505.1). Classification (NCBI taxonomy): domain Eukaryota; kingdom Viridiplantae; phylum Streptophyta; class Magnoliopsida; order Poales; family Poaceae; genus Triticum; species Triticum aestivum. The sequence goes on along the minus strand of NC_057812.1, from coordinate 487,446,572 downwards.
CAAGAAGCCGAAGGACTGAGGAAGTCCCTGCAGAATTCAGATGCATAGTTTCTTGTGCAACAACAAGTGCTGGAGGGTTTAAGCGCCAAACAAGAGAAAGTTAATATGCTTGCTAAGCATCTTGCCAGCATTATGGGTACCCAGGATATTGTTTCTTGAGCTCTTCTTAAGTAGTTTCAGTTCTGGACTTGTTTTGCTGCGCCGTTTATTTGCACTAGTCGCCAACTTTGACAACCACTTCATATGATATGCTGCTTTGTTCCCTATATTTGCACTGGTGGCGAACTTTGATGCCCAGTGGATGTAATATGTGTAATAGCCATGATAGCCTAGCCTAGCGTAAGTTTCTTGTTTATTTATTTCCTTGTTGTCTTGTTTATTTGTTTGCTCGTAGTTGGTGCAGTTCTTTTTCCGCGGTTTGCTAGTGGCCGCAATAACCTATTTTTTAAAACTAGGCTACAATAACCATGTGCTACATATTTACTGTAGTTACCATGGGCCTCCTACGGGCCGTAGAAACAAGGGGCCTTCTAAGGGTCGTAGAAACAATGGGCCTTCTATGGTCCGTACCATCAATGGGCCTTCTACGGGCCGTGTGATCGATCAGCCAAACAAGGGCCAATAACAGACCGCATCATAGGCCGTAAACGGGCTAGATTTGGAATCATCCATCCATGGGATGATGTAGGATCGAAAGTATGTCTAGAGGGGGGTGATTAGACTACTTGACCAAATAAAAATCTAGCCCTTTTCCCAATTTTAAGTCTTGGCAGATTTTAGCAACTTAGAACAAGTCAAGCAATCAACCTACACATGCAAGTCTAAGAGTATAGCAGCGGAATGTAAAACATTTGCATATGAAGGTAAAGGGAGGAGTTTGGAGGGCGTAACGCAATGTAGACATGGAGATTTTTGGCGTGGTTCCGATAGGTGGTGCTATCGTACATCCACGTTGATGGAGAGTTCAACCCACGAAGGGTAATGGATGCGCGAGTCCATGGAGGGCTCCACCCACAAAGGGTCCACAAAGAAGCAACCTTGTCTATCCCACCATGGCCATCGCCCACGAAGGACTTGCCTCACTAGGGTAGATATTCATGAAGTAGGCGATCTCCTTGCCCGTACAACTCCTTGGTTCAACTCCACAATCTTGACAGAGGCTCCCAAGTGACACCTAACCAATCTAGGAGACACCACTCTCCAAAAGGTAATAGATGGTGTGTTGATGATGAACTCCTTGCTCTTGTGCTTCAAATGATAGTCTCCCCAACACTCAACTCTCTCTCACACATTTGGATTTGATGGAAAGATGATTTGAGTGGAAAGAAACTTGGGGAAGGCTAGAGATCAAGATTCTTATGGTTGGATTGGAATATCCTTGTCTCAACACATGAGTAGGTGGTTCTCTTTCAGAAAATGGATGGTAGAAGTGTAGGCATGTTCTGATGGCTCTCTCGACGAATGAAGAGTGGGTGGAGGGGTATTTATAGCCTCCACACAAAATCTAACCGCTACACACAATTTACCAAACTCGGTGGGACCGAATCAGAAAACTCGGTCAGACCAATTCAGTTCAAAATGTGAATGTTAGGATTTTTGGTGGGACCGACATGTCAACTCGGTATGACCGATTTCATTAGGGTTATGGCATAACGTAATCTCGGTGAGACCGATTACACAAACTCGGTGGGACCGATTTTGGTAATAACACTACAAGAAATATGTCAACTAGTGACCTTCTGTCAGTGACCCTGGTAGAATTGGTCATAGATCTATGACCATTTGAGATCAATTGGTCAAAAGCTGTTCGGGGGGCTCCAAACCCTCAACTTTATCGACCATTTTGGTCAGAAAGGTCGTAATTTCCTTACACGAAATGGTCATAAAGTAGACATCACTGGTCTACTGCCTTATTTCTAGCTGATCACGGCCAATATAGATGGTCATAACCTTGTAAATTGTGGTGGATTGCTATTACTAGGCGCCACCTCATCAGTTTTGTCTATGTGTCATGTCCATGTGTCAGTTTTTTCCCTAAGTTGTGAAGCAACCTATATTTCTGTCATTCCCAAAATTCCCCAGAAAATCTCATAAATTCTTGGGTCATATCTTCGTCAGATATGTAAAAATCCTTCCTTGCCTAGTTCAAAAATAATTCAACAATATTCATTTTCCTATTCTGTTCACAACAATAGTTTGTGGAAGAAGTGCTATTTATATATTCTTGATTGCCCTCAAAATTTTTGGGCACTCTTTCCTATCCAAATCATTGCCTCATGACAAAATTCAGCTCCATTTGCCCTGTAAATCTTCCTCGGCAAATTTCCAAAGTTTTTTCCACCTAGAAGCATTGTGAAGGAAGTACCATTTTTATATATCCAAATGACATGAAATTTATACAGTTCCTTCATATGCCCAAATTATCACCCTCCTCCAAAATTGTAGCTCCGTCAAATCATCTAGGTGAGCCCAGGTTCAATTTATATTTTATGGCCAGATTGGCACGTTGCAAAGCAAGTGTTATCCAGATCCCTCCTATTACCCTCAAACTTTTTGGGCACTCTTCCATACCCAAATCATTTCCACATGATAATATTCAGCTCCATTTTCCTGGTAAATCTTTATCATGAAATTTCCAAAGTTTCTATCTCGAGAGAAGCTTTGTGAAGTAAGTACTAGCTAGGCTTGCCCAAATGATCTGAAAATTTACCAGGGCATGACCATACCTATGTAACTTATCTACACCAAATTTGAGCTCATTTCATTTATTCAATTTCTCTCTCTAATTTTACCACGTTTCTGTCCAGGGAATAGCATTCTGAAGTAAGTACCAATTTGGCATTTCCAAATGGTATCAATTTCTACAGTGCTTTCCTATGCCCAAATAACCACCCCCACCAAATTTCAGCTCAATCCATTCATTATTTTGAGCCTAGCTTCAACATTCATATTTCTGTCCAGTGTGGTACTTTGCAAAGCAAATACCACCCAGGCTCCTCCTTTTGAGCTAAAAATTGTGAAGACAGTCTTCTTAGTAGCATCCTTAGCCAAAGCTCATGCCCATTGGCCATGTGCATTTCCCGTATCGCTAATCAAACACTTGGCTGCTAATTCATATTTGAGCATAGTTCGGTCTCCTCGTGAGAATCTTATGTTGTAATTTTCTTCCTAGCACCTGCCTGGGGAGTACCCAACACCCTAGGCATGCCTAGGCCGCCCAGAACACATGGCAACGCCACGGTCACGCGGTGACCACGTGGCAGGCATGCAAGTTTACGCGCTCTAGAGTTGGGGCCCTCGTCCACCATCCAAACCTCGATCTATCGCCACCAAACCATGTATTTCTGATTAAATAGATACTTATATACCTAGAAATGATTTTCATAAAAAATAAAGAGCAAACTATAAGGTAGATGCAGTTCAAAATTGACCCGCTTCCTACTAAATCGGCAGAAATTTGTCTTTTTCACAAGTGGTGGATCAAAACTTTTGACACCCAACCATTTTGTCAATTATGCATTAAATATGGCCTAATATTTTATAAAAATTATTTGGTCCAATTTTGCAACAAATATATGGTAGCTCCTTCACAAAATAAACTCATTTTGGGCATTCAAAAAATGGAAAATGAATTTTTCATCCAAATAAAATGAAAACTTCCTTAGCCAACATTGTTTGTCATTCCAAGATTCACCTTTGTACACAATATGAGATCATTTGAACAAACTATGCCATGAATGTGGCCATAAGATTGACCATTTGGCTTGAAAGCCATGAATCTTCACACATGATAGCTAATTTCCGAGAACACTTTTTTAAAATAATTACCGTATTACAAGTTTATTATTTTTTCTGGTAACTTGGTCACATGTAATGTCACAATGCAAAGGTTTTGCATTTTTTGATTTTTTTTAATTTTTTAGCCCCGTTTCAAAATGCGGTCAAAACGGCGGGCTTGACCGTTCCTAGCTAGTGGTTGAATCTTGGAAAAGTTTTGATGTTTCTCTGATTAAATAGATACTTATGTACCTAGAAATGATTTTTGGAAAAAATAAAGAGAAAAATACGAGGCAGCTGTAGTTCAAATTTGACCCGCTTCCTACTGAATCGGCGGGAATTTGTCTTTTTCACGAGAGGTGGATCAAATCTTTTGACACCCAACCATTTGGTCAATTGTGCACTAAATATGGCCTGGTATTTTATAAAATTCATTTGGTCCAATTTTGCAACAATTATTTGGTAGGTCCTTCACAAAAAAACTCATTCTGGGCACTCGGAAAATGGAAAATGATTTTTTCGTCTAAAGAAAATGAAAACTTTCTTAGGCAACATTGTTTGGAATTCCAAGATGCACCCTTGTGCACAATATGAGATCATTTGAAAAAACTATGCCATATATGTGGCCATAAGATTGATCATTCGGCTTGAAAGCTGTGAATCTTCACGCATGATAGCTCATTTCTGAGAACACTTTTTTAAAATAATTACCATATTACAAGTTTATTATTTTTCCGGGAAACTTGGTCACATATGATGACACAATGCGAAGGTTTTCCAATTTTTTGATTTTTTTGAATTTTTTATGCCTGTTTCAAAATGCGGTCAAAACGGCGGGCTTGACCGTTCCTAGATAGTGGTTGAATCTTGGAAAACCTTTGATGTTTCTTTGATTAAATAGATACTTATGTACCTAGAAATGAATTTTGGGAAAATAAAGAGCAAACTATGAGGCAGCTGCAGTTCAAATTTGACCTGCTTCCAACTCAATCGGCGGAAATTTGTCTTTTTCACCGGAGGTGGATCGAATCTTTTGACACCCAACCATTTTGTGAATTTAATATGGCTTAGTATTTTATAAAATTGATTTGGTCCAATTTTGCAACAAATGTATGGTAGGTCCTTCACAAAAAAACTCATTTCGGGCACTCGAAAAATGGAAATTGAATTTTCTGTGCAAAGAAAATGAAAACTCCCTTAGGCAACATTGTTTGCAATTCTAAGATGCACCCTTGTGCACAATATGAGATCATTTGAACAAACTATGCCATGAATGTGGCCATAAGATTGACCATTTGGCTTGAAAACCATGAATCTTCACGCATGATAGCTCATTTCTGAAAACACTTTTTCAAAATAATTGCCATATTACAAGTTTATTATTTTTCGTGGAAACTTGGTCACATATAATGACACAATGCGAAGGTTTTACAAATTTTTTATTTTTTTGAATTTTTTATGCCTGTTTCAAAATGCGGTCAAAATGGCGGGCTTGACCGTTCCTAGCTAGTGGTTGAATCTTGGAAAACTTTTGATGTTTCTCTGATTAAATAGATACTTATGTACCTAGAAATGATTTTTGGAAAAAATAAAGAGCAAACTATGAGGCAGCTGCAGTTCAAATTTGACCCGCTTCCAACTCAATCGGCGGAAATTTGTCTTTTTCACCAGAGGTGGATCAAATCTTTTGACACCCAACCATTTGATCAATTGTGCGTTAAATATGGTCTAATATTTTAGAAAATTAATTCGGTCCAAATTTGTAACAAATATATGATAGGTCCTTCACAAAAGAACTCATTTTGGACACTCGAAAAATGGAAAATGATTTTTTCGTCCAAAGAAAATGAAAACTTCCTTAGACGACAATGTTTTCCATTGCAAGATGCACCCTTGTGCACAATATGAGATCATTTCAACAAACTATGCCATGAACGTGGCCATAAGATTGATCATTTGGCTTGAAAGTCATGAATCTTCACACACGATAGCTCGTTTCTAAGAACACTTTTTAAAAATAATTGTCGTATTACAAGTTTATTATTTTTCCTCGTAATTTGGTCACATATAATGACACAATGCAAAGGTTTTTAATTTTTTTGAATTTTTTATGCCCGTTTCAAAATGCGATCAAAATGGCGGGCATGACCATTCCTAGCTAGTGATTGAATCTTAGTATCTTTTTGGCGTTTCTCTGATTAAATAGATACTTTTGTACCTAAAAATGATTTTTGTAAAAAATAAATACTAAACTATAAGGCAACTGCAGTACAAATTTGACCCGGTTCCAACTAAATTGGCGAAAATATGTTTAAATGACCAAAAGTAGCTAGTAGGAATGGAAATGCATACAAATTGGTGATCATCCATAAAATGTGGTCTAAATTAATTGAAATTATTGGTGATGCCATTTTGAAAAATAATTTTGGTAGCTGTTTCACGAAACCCCCTATTTTTAGCACTAAGAGATAATTTTAATAAATGCCTCATGTTTTGAACCAATCAGGAAGCAGCCCACAGATCACCCCCCACTGTAGTCAATCTGAGCCGTCCAGACTCTCCTTCAGTCCCTCGATCCAGCGTCCCTCTCTCACCAACCCGCCCACTGAGGGTGTCCTAGACTAAGGGGTCCTCGGGCGTCCGGCCTGTTACCTATGCGCCGGACTGATGGGCTGTGAATATATGAAGACCGAAGACTGTACCCGTGTATGGATGGGACTCTCCTTGGCATGGAAGGCAAGCTTGGCGAACAACTATGAAGAGTCCTTCTTATGTAACTGACTCTATGTAACCCTAGATCCCCCGGTGTCTGTATAAACCGGAGGGTGTAGTCCGGAAAGGATATACTCGATACCGTAGTCATACAGGCTAGACTTCTAGGGTTTAGCCATTACGATCTTGTGGTAGATCAACTCTTGTAATAGTCATATTAATCAATATCAATCAAGAAGGACATAGGGTATTACCTCCATCAAGAGGGCCCGAACCTAGGTAAAACTTCTTGTCCCCTGTCTCCTGTTACCATCAACCCTAGACGCATAGTTCATGACCCCTACCCGAGATCCGCTGGTTTTGACACCGACATTGGTGCTTTCATTGAGAGTTCCACTGTGTCGCTGTCGCATTGGTTGATGGCTCGACTTATCGTCAAGGAAAATATCACCTCAGGAGGAGTGCTAGCCTCGGGCCAAACCCTCCGGCTGGGCAGTTTTGCCATGACCGCCCGCTCGGCCTCTGAGCCGATGAGGATGACCTCCCGAGTCATTGAAAAACGTATCTGCGTTGATTTTGGATATGCCAAACGGATGGATCTGACTGAGTTATCGTCTTTGAACGAACTCTTAGATCGCATCACCGCCTTGGGAGTCACTACACACTACGATCCGATTGGGCTTAAACCCGACCGGAGAGATATTAATTCTCCACCGATCACCCACCAGATAGCGGTAGTTGAGGAGCAAGATAACCCTTCCTCTATACTAAGGACGAACTACGTTCAGATCTTCGACCTCGAGAAGCCGGACACCTACTGACAGAAAGACACGCCATGTCCTCCGAACTTAGAGTCGGACGACGGGCTTCCAAAATCAAAAGATACTCCAGAGCCCGGACTGTTCAGTCTGGAAAAACCTTAGACTTCGCATCATTGATCGGGTCAGGGTTCACATCCAACTCCATCCACCCACGCAAACATAAGCGCTCTAACAAGCATCCAACAGCAGCCCCAGGAAACGGTCCACCACTTTTGGGATAGATTCCTCCTTGTCAAGGACAAGGTCAAAGATTGCCGCGACGAGGACGCAATATCAGCATTCCGCAACAATTGCACGAACGAAGGACTCCTCAATGCCATTAATCACCGCCGCATACTACACTTTGCTGACTTGGCAACTATTGTATAGATGTACAATGCAATGGAAAGCGCCTGGAGAGGTCAGACAGTCTGGGGGCTATCGGTCCCAACTCAACCACCGATCCAGGCAAAAAGGGCGCCCCCTGTAATGCGCCTAGACCAATAGCCAAAAAATGCAAACCCAGTACGCGGCGCAGAACCGTTCTGGAGGGATGGCTTGATGGCCCATGCAAAATACACACCACACCAGATACCATACCAACCCACAGCCTTAGAGCATGTTGGATACTCCGGCAGGTAGCCAAAAACGGCGAGGACATCCTCACCAAAGACACCCAGAGCAACACCCTCCAGAAGACGACAAACCCAGAGTCCTGACAGTCTTTGAGACATTCAATTCAAACAACAAGCGCAAAAGAGCACTCCGCGAACTCGCTGAAGTCTGCCAGATCGCAACAATAAACCCTTGGAATGACACAGTGATAACCTTTAACGCTAGCGACGAACCAAAACACAGGACAGTCCGAACACCAGCCGCCTTGGTCCTTAGCCCAATTGTGGATGGCTTTTGGCTCACCAAGGTTCTCATGGACGGCGGTAGTGGACTGAACCTAATCTATGAGTATACAATATGAAAAATGGAAATAGACAGGAGCCGCATCGAGCAAAGCAGCACGACCTTCTGAGGAATCATTCCCAGTCGAGAGGCACGCAGGAAAAATCATGCTCGATCTGGTATTCGGCACGCCGGAGAACTATCAGTCCGAAGAGATAACCTTCCAGGTGGCCCCCTTCAACAGCGGATATCACGCCCTCTTAGGGCGAGATGCATTTACGTGCTTTCAAGCAATACTCCATTACAGGTACATGAAGCTTAAGATGCCCGGACCCAACGGTATAATCAGTCTAGTTAGTGATCCAGACATAGCACTCCGCACCGAGAATAAAACCGCGTCCCTGGCCCTTGAGGCATTATCCGAAGCCCTTGCGGCTGAAGAGTTAACCATGCTGCGCTCCATGGCGGACAAAGATGATGTGGTCCTAGACAAACGACCCAAATCCACCTCATTTAAACCGGCAGAAGAAATAGTCAAATTCCAAGTCCATCCAATGGACCCCAAGAAGATAGCATCCATCGGAGCACAACTAGACCCAATGGTTGATGCTTCTCTAGGAGAGTTCCTGCGTGAGAATTGGGATATATTCGCCTGGCACCCTTCCGATATGCCAGGAATCCCACACGAGTTGGCCTCAATATATTGAAGGGACACAAGCCGGTCAAGCAAACACTGCAGTGCTTTTCCAAACCCAAACGCCAAGCTATGGGGGAAGAGCTAGCCAAGTTAATCGAGGCCGGATTCATCATAGAAATAAAACATCCGGACTGGCTAGCAAATTTGGTGATGGTACCAAAGAAGGACAAATCCTGGTGCATGTGCGTCGATTTCAAAGACCTCAACAAGGCATGCCCCAAGGATCCCTTCCCCCTCCCCACATCGATCAAATCATTGACGCCACCGCAGGACACGACTCACTATGTTTTCTGGATGCATATTCTGGATACCACCAAATAAAAATGAAGGAATCCGACCAAGCGGCAACAACATTCATCACCCCATATGGGCCATTCTGCTTCAACACCATGCCCTTCGGGCTCAAGAACGCTGGTGCCACATACCAACGCATGATTCAAACATGCCTGGAGAAATAGATCGGCAAAACATTTGAAGCTTATGTGGATGACGTCGTCATCTAAAACTAGGCATGTCGAAACACTAATAGACGATTTACGTATCACATTCGACAACCTCCGCGTGTATGACATTAAGCTCAATATGGAAAAATGCATTTTCGGCGTCCCCGCTGGAAAACTGTTGGGCTTCATCGTTTCCAATAGAGGAATTGAAGCAAACCCAGCCAAAATCCGAGCTTTGTCACAATTTCCTAAGCCAACAGATCTTAAACAAGTTCAAAATCTTGTGGGTTGCGTAGCAGCTCTAAGCCGCTTTATCTCCAGATTGGGAGAAAATGCACTCCCACTCTATCGCCTTCTACGGCGTACTGACCACTTCGAGTGGACGGACGCGACAACAGCCAGACTGGAGGAAATAAAATCCCTTCTTGCAAGCAATCCAATCCTGGCCGCACCAAACGCCGGTGAACCGATGTTATTATACATATCGGCAACACATCAGGTGGTGAGCGTTGTACTCGTCGTTGAACGAGAACATGACGGGCATAAATTCTCACTTCAGAAGCCTGTATACTACGTATCTACTGTCCTTACACCATGCAAATCTCGGTACCCTCATTATCAAAAGATAGCATACACGATCTTCATGGCATCCCGAAAGCTCCGTCACTACTTTCAAGAGTGTTCGATCACGGTGGCCTCCGAATTACCACTCAATGACATTATAAACAACCACGATGCTACGGGCCAGATTGCCAAATGGGCCATCGAGCTCCTCCCATTTGACATTACATATAAACCACGTCGAGCTATCAAATCCCAAGTACTAGCCGACTTCGTCGCCGAATGGACAGAGGCCGAACTCCCTAAAGAGTACAACACATACTCCAATTGGGTCATGTATTTCGACGTCTCCAAAATGCTGGCAGCGTTAGGAGCGGGCGTCGTTTTAACGTCCCCTACTGGAGATGTCGTTCAGTACGTCCACCAAATACTATACACAAACTCCAATAACGCAGCCGGATACGAGGCCTTATTACATGGTCTCCGGATGGCTGTCTCCATGGGCATACAACACCTAGAGGTGCGCGGGGACTCAAACCTAGCAATACCTCAAATAAATGGAGACTTCGACGCGAAAGATCCGAAGATGGTAGCGTATCGTAATGCAGTCATAAAAATGCCGGCCCAGTTCGAGGGGCTCGAGTTCTATCATGTGGTTCGAGAAAGTAATGAAGCGGTGAATGTTCTTGCTCGTATCGGCGCTAAGCGCGAGCCCGTCCCACCTAATATCTTCCTGGAAAGGCTTTTTAAGCCATCCGTGGTGTGGCAGGGGGGAAATGGAAATACTAGTCCGGATCCAGACATAACCCCAGATCCCAAAACACCGACGTCGTTGGGGGCTCAGCCACCGAAATAACACCGTCGGCGCATCTCATCATGGTAGTCATTGCCCCATGGACCGAACCCTTCCTAGCCTACCTTAACAGGAAGGAACTTCCTATGGACCAGAATGAGGCACGCTGCATTGTCCGGTGTTCAAAGGCCTACAAGGTTCATGATGGAGAGCTCTATAAGAAAAGCGCTACCGGAGTCCTTCAACGATGTATATCCGCGGAAGAGGGCGGCAGCTCTTGGCTGAAATCCATGTCGGACTCGGCGGTCACCACGTCGCAGCTCGGGCCCTTGTTAGCAAGGCCTTCCGTACATGGTTTTATTGGCCGACGGCCAGAGCAGATGCACATGACCTTGTCCAACATTGCGTCGGATGCCAACTCCTTGCCAACCAAAGCCATATGCCCCCCACTGCCTTACAAACAATCCCCATCACTTGGCCTTTTGCGGTCTGGGGGCTCGATATGGTCGGACCCCTTAAAGAAGGAAGTCATAAGAGAAAGTATCTGCTAGTCATGGTGGATAAATTCACTTAGTGGATAGAGGTCAAACCGGTCAAAATAGCCGAAGCGGGGCCAGTAATAGATTTCATATCCGGCGTGGTACACCGTTACGGTGTCCCGCATAGTATAATCACCAATAATGGCTCCAACTTTACTGCTGAGGAGGTGTGCGCTAATCTAGGCATTAAGCTCGATTACGCCTCTGTCTATCACCCGCAGACAAATGGTCAAGTCGAACGGGCTAATGGTCTCATTATGAGCGGCATCAATCGCAGACTAGTGTGGTCTTTGAAGGAATCGGACAAGCACTGGGTGGAGGAACTTGACTCCGTACTCTGGGGGCTGCGGACCACGCCCAACTGCACTACCAGATATACACCCTTCTTCATGGTGTACGGTGCAGAAGCAGTGTTACCCTGCGATATTATTCATGACTCACCTCGAGTGCGTATGTATGAAGAGAGAGAAGCCGAGCTAGATCGGCAGGACAACTTAGATACATTGGAGGATGAGCGCGGCGTCGCAAAAGCCCGTTCCGCATATTATCAACAGCAGGCTCACAGGTACCAAAGCCGAGAAGTGTGGACCAAGACTTATAACGTTGGTGAACTCGTTTTACGCTTGCCGGAGATGAAAAAGGACAAACTCAAGCCCAAGTGGGAGGGTCCCTTCATCATTGACAAATTTCTCACCGGAGGAGCGTACCGCCTACGTGATGCGTCAGACAATCACCTGGAGCCGAACCCCTGGAACGCGGCCAGACGACGACGATTTTATGCCTAGCGCCAAACTCTGTGTTCGTTTCCTCCCTCCTGTTATTACAGTTATTTTTCTTCCCTCTCTTTTCGTCTTTTACCTTTTTTGTTTTTTCTTTAGCCCTACAGCTTTAGTATGACTCGACAATCCCTACATGATGCGTACATCTCTAAATATGTAGATTCATTATACCTGGGGGCTTCTTGTACAAAAGCTTGCGACTATTCTTCGAGCATCAAGCTCAGCACGTATGCGTTTTTTATTTCCATATGTACCTTTTCTCCGCCATTATATGCATCGATATGACTTAAGTTTTGGCCAAGCTGGGTTTCCTGGCTCCTGTGTTTATGCCCTACGTTCCCGTTAGTTCGGCTAGGGCATAAAGGGAGCACCTCTGCGATTGTTACTGCCGGGTCATCCGGATGTGCACCTCAGACTGGGTGAAGCTGAAAGCTAGAGTTCTTAAGGGAATATTCTGTCGGCGAATTAAAGGTGTTTCCGCATTCACTCCATTGTGAACCCCAGATGTTACTTACCTCACGATTTTTTCAATCAAAGTTCGGACATGCACATTAAATGCATGCACACCCAGGGAAAGGAACCCTTAACGGAACTATTCTCTCTGGAAGATGTTTCTTACATAATGTAATATGACATAACTAGCCGGATACACATTGTCTGTCCAAGCAATTATGACCCCTACGCTTGGTTTCCATGCATACCCCGGTATATTCTACCGCTAGGGTATTCGGAAACACTCCGCACCTTCGGGTCCAGAGGTTGAAGTGAAAAGGTCGGCGATGACAATTGTCTTTATTATCCAGCTAGAAGGAAAGTACATAGTCACTCACGACTTAAACACTTCCTCCTCTATACCGTCCAAAAGGCGGTCTAATTTACAATCCTGTTGGGAATATTTGGCGGCCACCTCTACTTGGTCATATACTAAACTAACGGGAATTTCTTCCCCATTCGGCCCTAGCAGTACGACACGAGGCATGTGATTAGGATCCATCTTGGTATATCGCGTCTTCACCATGGCCCAGGCCTCTCGCGCACCCTCTCGGCAGGTCGATATCTTCCACAGTTGGATACGACATCGCGCTCCGTTGAACAACTCTACCAGCTTCTCCATGCTTCCTGGAGGGGAGTCGGATGGCCATAAGGCCTTGGCTACACTTCGCATCGCCTACCGAGCTTGCTCGTGCAACTGCAACAGCCCTTGCAGAAGATCACTTGATGATCCAGACACCTCCTCTTCGGGGCGGTTCGTCAATACACCTGCAATTATAGCTATATTAGCTACTGTTACCTCCAAACTATTATAAGATAAAAGCGGCCATGTGCGGAATATGCCGCCTCGCAGCTTCTTGTTCTCCTTTGCAGAGTCCGCTAGCTGAGCTCGCACATCTTTCAGTTCTTCGCCCAGTTTGGTGTTCGAATCCTGGAGTTTCTTTTTCTCTTGAACGACTTTTGTCAATACACGCTGACCCGCTGCTAGTAGCTTTTTGGCTCCGTGTTCTTCGCTTCGAGCGGCGTCCAGCTGCTCTCGTAATTGGTCTAACAACCCAACACAAAGGTAAGCACCCAGATTCACACTATCAATCTATCATTTTGAATTCTCGATAGAGGGAAATATTACTAAGGGATCCCTTGTATTTCTCCGCTGACACTTTTCTAGTTCCTGAGCTAGCAGGGTGTTCTTCTCCGTTACTACCTGGTTGTACATTGATCCATAAATCAGTTGTTTCAACTCCTTTAAGTCTCGGGGGCTACTGGCATGTGGTTATCATAGTCAGAAAAAACAAATTTACCTATACATCTTTCAAGTGCTGCCTTGTGGCCCTATTCAGCCCATCTCGAGCAGCTCGGATGTATGCATCGGCCGAGCTGAAGGCGTTAAACGACTCTTCTGAAAAGCCAGGGTCTTGTAAAATGGCCCGGCGGCGCCAATGATTCATGGCACTCTCCACTTCCGAGTTGGTGACGGATACATCATCCGAGTCCTCGGCTGGAGGACAGTCCGACATCGCCCCCGCATCAGCCCCCGTCTTCACGACAGGATTTGAATCCTGGCTGTGGGAAGTATGGCCGCTCAAACCTTCGGATATAGTTTGGTGCACCTTTTTCCTGGCACATGGAAAATGGGAGGGTCACAGTCGAACGTGACTACCCAGGAGCACGTTGGCAGATTCATACCTCTTCGATGAAGGCCCGGCCATGTCTTCGTTTGCTTTCCTCTTGGAAGGCTCACGTGGCGTGAGGGATGATCTCTTCGGAGATACCCCTAGAGCGGTATGATGCGCCAAACCCTTCCCCTTTTGAGCACAGGATGGTGCGGTGGGTGAGAAGGAAGGAGAGATCTCTTTTTGGATAAGGAGTCTTTGGATTACTTATGTGTGAAGCGGGAAGGAGGCCGGGGTAATCGGCGATAATGGGTACATATGTACCATCGTAGCTCATCTGATAGAATGGTCCCTCCTCAAGCTGCACGAATATGTCCGGATCTTCTTCATAGCCGGGGTCAAAATCCCGATTACGGTTCTCCAGCTGAGGGGCAGGGTCATGGATCCCCTCGACAACCTTTCGCCATTCCTGTTAGGAGTGGATAAGATGTTGCCTGTCAACGAATGATCCAGGGACAAGATAAAATAAGTAGGGTTGAACCTTACCCAGCTGGGAGGATTGTACATGGAAAGTTCGTCTCGATGTTGGAGACGGCTAAACTCCTCCTTCTCCCCTTTATACAGCTCGGCCAGAATCTTGGCTAGAGTGGCGGGGTTCTTTGGGCCCTTTCGGCCATAACGTGAGGCGTCGTCTTCTCTGTTATAATTCCACATGGGCAGTCCTCGGTATTGGAGTGGTTGAACCCCCCTTGTTATTGACAATCCGGACTAGGCAAGTGTTTAGATCTTCCCAGTAGTAAGCTGATCTCCACGCTATCCTCTTCCTCGAGTCTCTGAGGATGCCAACTATGGTGCTTCTCCAGCGGAGCATTTGAAAACTCGGGGAGGCCTATGCGGACGGGGTCGGGTAGAGCGACGTCGTCGATGTGGAACCATTAGGAAGGCCACTCTTCGGTAGCTTTCTTCGGCGTGCTGGACAGGTTTCCGGTCCCGGTGATACGCCACACTTCGGCTCCTCCCACTTCAAAAATGGATCCACCTTGATTGTGAGGGACGAGGCAGAACAATCTTCTTCATAAATCAAAATCGGCCTCGCAACCCAGGAATAGTTCGCATAGGGCGACATGACCCGCAATGTGGAGGATGGAGCTGGGGGTAAAATTGAGCAGCTGGAGGCCATAGTACTCTAGCAGCCCTCGGAGGAATGGGTGAATTGGAAACCCCACTCCCCTCAGTAGATAGGGGACAAAGCACACCCGTTCTCCCATAGACGGATTGGGAAAATCCTCTACCTGGGTTTTGCCATTAAAGGAGGCCAATCCTGCTCAAACAGGGACCAGATCTGCTAGAGGGAGAAATCCCTGAGTTTGCAGCTTCGCCAATCGGCTATGGGACACAGAGCACATCTCCCACTCGCCTCTCTCTATGTTGGAACGGGAAGAGGAGCTGGGATTGTTGGCCATGTTGGAATGGTCTTGCCTGGCGGTCTCTGAGGATTTTCTCCGCTTGGTGCCGAAAGGATCTGATATCCATTCTCTTTAAATAGATGCTCTCCCTTGTAGGATTGGGGTGTTATTTGCAAAAAATACCCTGACTGTCCGCATTCGCTCGACACATGGAAAACGAGGACATTAAGCGCAGAATCCGAGGGGAGGCATTGAATCTACGGCCGAATACATTACTTGGAAATCATTAAAGGAGGAACCCGCCTTGCAATACCAAAGACAATCTGGATGCAGAACACCTCACTATTGAAGACTGGTTCGGGGGCTACTGAGGGAGTCCTAGACTAAGGGGTCCTCGGGCGTCCGGCCTGTTATCTATGGGCCAGACTGATGGGCTGTGAAGATATGAAGACCGAAGACTGTACCCGTGTCTGGATGGGACTCTCCTTGGCATGGAAGGCAAGCTTGGCGAACAACTATGAAGATTCCATCTTATGTAACCGACTCTATGTAACCCTAGACCCCCCTGTGTCTATATAAACCGGAGGGTGTAGTCCGGAAAGGATATACTCGGTACCGTAGTCATACAAGCTAGACTTCTAGGGTTTAGCCATTACGATCTCGTGGTAGATCAACTCTTGTAATACTCATATTCATCAATATCAATCAAGCAGGACGTAGGGTATTACCTCCATCAAGAGGGCCCGAACCTGGGTAAAACTTCGTGTGCCCTGTCTCCTGTTACCATCAACCCTAGACGCACAGTTCCGGACCCCCTACCCAAGATCAACCGGTTTTGACACCGACACCCACCCTTCTGGAACTTTCCCCTCTCTCGCTCATCTCCCTCTCTCTCCCCTGCACTAGCAGTGAACCCTAGCGCTCTGCCCTCCCCTCCCCTCGCCGTCACCCCCACCCACCCGTCTCCCGCCGCCACCCACCTGTCCCGTCGCCGCCACCCACCAGTCCCCTCGCCGCCACCCACCAGTCCCCTCGCTGCCACCCATCTCCACCACACCTCTCTTCCCCACCTCAGATCCCCTCCCCTCTCCCCACTCCCATATCCAACTTCCCACTGCCACCTCCGGCGCCCAATCTTGGTGACCTAACGGAGGATTCTATGGCGCCCAGCACACCTGCACCCGTCACCGGCCATGGAGGCGGTGGCCCTCCCCGCCGGTGACGTGCCGACCATGAACGCGGTCCTCACCAACTCGCTCAGCACCGATGAGGTGATGCGGCACCCCGCGGAGTAGGCCCTCTCCATGTTACCGTCCCGTCCTTCTCCTTTATGTCTCTCTCTCTCCCTCGTGCATCTTCCGTCTCTCTCAGGTACATCTACAAAAGCCCCGCCATGGATGGCCTCTTCAGGAGCTCCTGCCGCCGCTGCAGTTCGTCCACATCGCCGCCCCGCGGACCACCCCTGTGCCTCTGCCACCCCACCATTTAGCCACGATGCCCGCTCGTTCTCTGCTTTGAGCGATGGGACATGCACCGCCCCTCGTTGACCTCCGGCGAGCTCCAAGTCCCATGATCCACGACAGCCAGCCCAGCCCCTCCAAGTCCCACGATCCACGACATCTAGCCAGCTACGTTCCAGTCGTCATCGACCTGCCCCGCAGCTAGCAGGTCCTCATTGTCGTCATCATGGCCGGGTCGCCTGGTGAGAGGCCCTCAACTTCCTACTCTTTTCCTTTGGCAAGAAACTCATACTTGCACTCGTCTGGAACTTTTCCGGATATTTGCACTAGTCTGAAAAATAGTTTACTGAAACTGGTGTCATCTGAAACTTTTGATAATCTGTTTTAGTTAGGATCTATGACTTGGACATAGTCCGAACTGCTGTAGTAGGATTATTGAAATCAGTAAAAGTTGTTGAATCGAATCAATAGGTGGTAAAAAGAATGACACTATGCATGTTGTATTTGTGGACCGATGCTAGTGGAAATCCCAAATTAGTATCAGTTCAGTCTGAACCCAAGCTATTTTCGTAAGCACCACTTCTCTGTTCTACAAGTGTTAATAATAAGTGTGCCTGTGAGTGTATCCTGCTGAACCTGACAGCAGCCACTATTGTCAGTGCAAGTGATTTTGCGTGCTACTTACTCATTTGTCCTAAGAGTTTTCATCGATCTGCGTAGGGTTTGATACATGCATTGCATTACTTGGACACTTGTATCACTAGCGTCCGAGTAAGTTTGGAGTTTACAGTATTCACATTGTGTGATGATGAGTTTGTGTCACTCTGCATGCATGTCAAGTTCTGCACAAGCATTGCTTTGCTACTCTGCTTCCGTTCCTCGCTGATGCTGCTGGTAATCACTCTGACAGTACAAGCCTTTTCGGTGATATATCATCAACAAATAGAAAGTGCCAAGTATAGTAGCATACCCAGATTGTGTGAACTCCTTCATAACAGCAGCTGTCTCTCGGACAAGCTGGGTCACCGAGATGGTTTCCTGCATTTGGAAATGAATAATAATCAGGAAACATATATTTGCTAGGGATGAAATTGTAGTCCCAATCTCTGATTCACTGCAAATTGCAGTCCTAATCTCTGCAATTGTTGATAAATGGACGAAATTCTAGTGTATCAGTACAATCATTTCTTAAGGTTCCTTACATTTTGGTTCAGAGCACGCCTGACATCTGATGTTCAGACCATAAATTGACTACTGTGTAACATTATGGTCGATGCCCTTTCTTTTTTTAATCATCCCTGGTTCCATTATATCAGAATGAAACCAGAGTAGTACAAAGTCCAGCTAAATTAGTTAATATGAAGCATTATCGAATGGTGTTCTTCCCTGCTCTTATCGGCGTCCTTTTAATTCCGTATGTGTTTTTGTAGTTGAAGGAGTTCATTCTGGGCAGCCGGAGGCGTACGGGTTCAAGATCAACGACAAGTTTTTTCGAAGGTCCAGAGACCCACCCTTGGACCATGTTATCGAGATGCTACAGAAGCACAAGGATAAGTCTCAAGATGAAATTTAGCTAGTTGGCTACACTATGCCTTATGCTGTTGTTGATTTATTTCTTTTGTGCTCGTTGCAGTTCTAAATCGATGAGTGAGTGATCAGGTAGCAGCTAGCTAACTGCCTCTAGATTGTAACCCTGTTATGGGATGTGTGGTTGCGCATGCATTCTGCATTGTCAAATGTGTTCTTTGTTGTCACACATCGTATGCGATGTTGTTCATAGTTTTTATATTTGTTGTCATGCGATGCGTTCACTGAATTGCTCAAATTTGCTGGCCAAGTACTATGTAGTGCTGTTCTATGCTTGGCTACCAGGCTAGGTAACTTCTGTACCAAAATCATGGGTTCTAATCTTTACTATTATCTGCCATGGATCAACAATGATGCGTCACAGGTAGTAATAGTAGTAGTAGAGTCGGACTTGCTGCTGCATTGCCCAGTTATTAAAGGCATGCTCTATATTGTTTTGTCACATGCACTTTGGTGTATATATGATGGGGATTTTGTACATGAACAAAAGAAACAAGGGTAAAACTATATTTATCACTTTGCATAACCTCAGTACATTTACATGCACACGCACACACATTTGACTGCTGAGTGTTTGAATTATTGGAATGTGGGGGTTGGTCTGTTTATTCCCATGCTCTTTGCTGGTTTGGGGACCGGTGTGTTATTTATTGGGCTATTCAACACTATTTTTTGTGAGTCGGGAAGAAAAATGGAGCTGATAATTTGTTAGGCTATTCAAAACCTGGAAGGAAGATGAGTACTCTGGTTACTGATAATTTGTAGTTATGCTAACAAAATTTACAACTATTGTTTGATTCAAACCTTTGTTCTTTTTCTTGGTGTTTACAGGTGCCGATGAGTAGATGTTGGTCAAATCCTCGATGTCCTACATTGTCGGCAACCCCAGAATGTCCGACACTGAATTCGACAAGCTCAAGCTCGTATTCAACGTACCCCCAGCCTGACCTATGATTCAAATTTACCTATTTATATTTATTCAAATTCATCTATTTACATGGTAGAGCGGCCGATAGACGTTTCCTTCATGCAACAGTTTAAGTTGTGATTTTGCTTCTAGTTAAATCTATCATGGATGTGTTTTATATAATTGAATCTAAACAAAATTTGTTCTTGCTGTTGCATATGAGGATCTAGGGTTTATTTGTTTCCCGATATTTTGATGTTTGCGTAACCTTGCATCGGCCTCTGTATGTCAATTCTAAGAATTTTACTTGTGTTTATTCTAGTACTGCTTGTAGCGTACCTGGGACATGATCATATTGAGGAACCATTTTTATCCTACTTAGATTCTTCATTATATTTGAGTTGTAGTAGTGATTGGGTCACTTCCTAGCCTTAATTTATTTATCGTCGTGTTTGCTTGTGTGCATGTTCAAGCGACTATTGTTGGTGTGCCGAAAGTTGCTTGGAGCTCATGTAGGTTAGTAATTAAGCACAACTGAACATATTCATGAAAATTCTATTAGTTGGTGGATGGCTTCTAGTTGTAAATGCCATTTGAAGAAAGAGACCACACATTCATTCATCTGCTGTAACGCCAAGTTTGGTCTATTAACGTGGCGTTAATTTTATGTTGCAGATCAGTATGAAACAAGATTTGAGATTTGGAAGCTGGGAAGCTGGGAAGCTGGGGAATGCGAAGTTTGAAGAGACCTGGAGTATTTCGACTGATTGCCATTTGTATATGTGTTATATGATGATGTAACACACTGATTCTGCTATTGTATGATGTATCAAACTGATTTTGGCTATTATTTGAAGTGTTACATGTGTTCTTTGTCTATTCCCATTTGAATATTGGTTTATTTATTTACTAGCAAATTGAAATTTGAAGAAAATGACCTTCACAACTGGGACCCACTTACCAAAAGAACCTGACAATTGGGACCCATCTTTAAAAAAAGAAGTACTTGATCCGTTCAACCAAAAAGGCCACAGCCTAGAAAATAAAAAAGGCTTAGTTGTTGGCCTCGGCCCATATAGACACCTAATAGGACCGGGCTGATTCTTGTCAACGACCTTTTCATTTGGTCGCAATTTTGCCATGTCAACTTGCCACGTCGGATCCGACGTGGCCTAGGTAGAGAGCTAGCGACCAAAACATAAGGTCGTTGAACCAATGTCCTTTTGTTTTAGTCATTGCCTTCCATGACCTTCTCACATAGAAGGTCGTTAATTTCAGTTTACGACCGCCGGCTTTTGACCTTCTGTTTTCGGTCACAAAAAGGTCACAAATGAAAAAAATGAACTTTCAGTGACCAATAGTGATGGTCAGAAGTTGACATATTTCTTGTAATGTAAGCTAACCAGAGAGTTGGTAAGGCAAACTCAGTTGGGACCGAATCGCTCATTTCAGTGAGACCGAAACGTTACGAAAAGGAAACAAAGAGTTTGCATTGCGAATTCGATGGGACCGATCGCTCATCTCGGTTGGACCGAAAAGTTACGAAGGGAAACAGGTAGTTTGCAATCCCATCTCGGTGAGACCGAGATCCCTATCGGTGAGATCGAAGTGACTAGGGTTTCTGGTAGTGGCTATGTCAAGTGAACTCGGTGGGGCCGGATAGATAATTTTGGTGGGGCCGAGTTTTACTTTTGGTTTGGGACATATGTGGATATGAGAAAGTGGTTGAGGGCTTTTGGAGCATATCACTAAGCATTTTGAGCAAGCAAGCCATTAAGCAACACCCCATCCTCTTTTAATAGTATTGGTTTTTCCTATGGACTCAATGTGATCTTGGATCACTAAACTGAAAATGTGGAGTCTTGAGCTTGAGCCAATTTGTGTCCTTAGCATTTTGAGGGGTCCACATTTCTAATCCATGCCATGCCAATTATTGAACTTTCTGGAATGATCATATTGAAATAGCATTAGTTCAATGAGCTATATGCTGTTAGGAATTACCAAAACCACCCAGGGATAGTTGCACTTTCAATCTCCCCCTTTTTGGTAATTGATGACAACATATAGATCAAAGCATCGACAAATGATAATAAGATTGAAATACATCATCGCTTTGAGAAGTATGTGATAAGGAAGAGCTCCCCCTAAATTTGTGCATTGAAATTTGCGTTTGAATGCAAATGCACAATCGATTAGGATCATGGGTTACTCTTCCATGTCACATACATCTTGGTGGAGCGCTCAAAATGATAGAGGGTAAAAAACATGCACTCATCACCAAGCAAAGTGAATGATCATATATGGGATGTAACAGATAATATCATCCAAGCAAACATTGAAGTAGGCATGATCGACCACATGATCATACAAACAAGTACCTCACACAAAGACATAAAGAGTATTAAACAAGCAGACACAAAAGTACCAAGCAAATTGCAAGAGATACAAAGAAGAAAAACACACTCTCTCTCGAAGCCTATGATCTATACATTTCTCCCCCTTTGCAACAAGTTACCAAAAAGTTTGAAAATGCATAGTGCTATGTGTCTCTCTAGGCTTGGTGTTCGGGAGGTGGTGTTGAGAGGACTCCAAGGACGAAGGCATCAGTAGATATTGTTGGAGCTGGTGTAGTGGCAACTGGAGGTGGCACTGAAGCTATTGCTGGTGCTGAAGTAGTTGCTCTGGTGTCAGCCACGGGCACTGCAGTAGGCCTCTAACCTCTAGGCACTCTCTGAAAAGCATTTGTGGTAGCCTTTCCTTTCTTCTCCTCTGCTTCCTCCTAGAGTTGCTCAACAGTTGTCTGCATCTCATTTACTTTCAGATCAAGATCATAGAATTTGGTCTCAATAATCCTCTCCAAGCTCTCCTAATTCTTGTTTAGGGTGGCCAAGCCCTTCTCAATCCTCAATGTTGCTTGAATCAGAAGCAATTTGATCTTGTTTTGACTTTAAGAACACTTGAGATGCCTCCTCAACACTTGGCATCTTTGCAGCTTTCTCTACCCTTGCCTTCTCTCTCTTCTCTTGTGCTTGCACTGATGTGGGATCATCCTCATTCATCACAACAGTATTATCCTCAAATTCTGGTCTCAAAGGTAAATGCTCCTTATCCAACAAATAAGTGTATGTGCCCATCTTGGAGTTGATGAGCACCTGAATATGTGGATCATACCCACAAGGTCTCTACTGGTCAGCAACTGTCCTTTTGATTGTTTCAACAATCAGGCTCATGACCTTGAATTTCTGAGGTACATCAAATATCTACCGCAAGTTGATTGAATGGCCTCTGATCATCTTGTGATCTCTAGATTTGGGCAACAATGTATGCCTCAATATAGTGTTGATTGTAGCTAGACCAGCCAACAAGTAATGTACAGATCCAAGCTTGTGTGTTTCCAGTGCCTTGTCTTGGATCTCCTTGTACATATTTTCCATCGAGTTGCGGTCTTTCTTCTTCTTGGCATAGACATCCAAGTCATCTTCATGCTCTTCAGGGGCATTTATCAACTTTGCCCACTCCTCAACAGTTGACTGTTACCTTGTACCCTCAGACATCCATACTATTCTTCCATCTGGATAAAATGAGCTGTAGAATAAAACTGCATAATGAGTTCATCATTCCATTTTATCAGCTCTTGACCCACAAACTCGTCAACACCACATGCTTTGAAGCTCTCATGTACATCTGGAAAATGATATTCATTCTCATGAATGTACTCCCAGTCAGCCCACTTCATGTCACAATCTATAGGCTTCTTGTCCAGCAGAATGGTTTCATAGAAATCTTGTTGCTCTTTGGTGTGGAACTTGACGTCCACAGCAGTCTTCCTTCTCACAGCATAGGGATCACTTTGTCTCCAAAGTCTCAGACCTACATCCTTCCTGATGCTCATATCCTCTTCCACTGGATGGGTGTCATTGTGATCTGGAATCTTTGGTTTAAGTTGCCTTAGCACTTGGGCTTCAGCATCTTCTTCTTCCATCTCAGGCACTGGGGCCTTGTTCTTTTCTGCAGCTGGAATGTTCCTAGTGCTCCTCTTGGGCTTTGAAGTCTTTTGAGCTTGAGTAGAAGCCTTGGGGTCAGTCTTGGGCTTTGAAGTAGCAGCCCCTGACTTAATTGCGTCCCCCATCAGCTTCTGGGACTTGGATAATGGTGCAGCATCCTCTTCCTCTTCCTCTTTAGCCGGATGCCTCATCATAGAGGATCTACCAATGACTCTGGCAGTGGTCTTCTTGACCCTCTCTTTCCTTTTCTTGCCTTCACCAGCCTCCTTTGGTTCAAGTGTGAACTCCACGGTTTCCTGAGTGTAGGCTTTGGCTTTTGACATAGGAATCCTCTTGACAGGTGCCAACTTGTGCAATCCAGGCTTTGTTGTAGCAGCAGTACCATATTCCTTCTTCATGACTTTCTTCTTGGAGCTAACTTCCTCCTCTATAGCCACATAGTCCTCATCCTCAGAATATGAGGTTCTCTTTTTCCTTGATCTAGTGGCTGCCTTGGGCAAATTGCTTGGAGTGCTCCTGCTTCCATCATCATAGCTGCTTGAGGGACTAGTGCCCTCACTCAAGTTTACTTGCTCTTCTGATTTGTTTTGGCTATCACTCTGGTCAGACATACTGGCAAGGCAAACTGACGGCAAACCCTGTGAATAGATATACATGAGGTAGAGTGGATGAGCATCACAAAGTGCAGAGTTCTTGCAAAATAGATGAGTTAAAACTTGGTTTTACTTCTCCACAGAAATCATTTCGGAGCTACCGATTTGTTAAACTCGATGACACTGAAGCAACTTTTGGAGTCTAAACTAGTGAACTCGGTCAGACCGAGTCACTGTTCGGTGGCTCCGAGATTTCTAGGGTTTCCCAGATTGTCTAACTCGGTCGCACTGATTTGCAACTTTCGGTCAGACCGAAAAGTGCAACTGCAATGGCCTAAGCCAAATCGGTGAGACTGATTTCTACAACTTGGTAGGTCCGAGATGAGTTTGGCGGAAACCTAACCCTAAATTTTTGAATCAAACCTAATCTAAGGAACGTTTTCTCTGCATAGATTGATTTCATACTTGGTAACGAACATGGCATTACATTGTGCTAAGAATCGGAGTAAGGGATTAGCACAAAAGATCGAACTCATACCCTAGTTCAGCGGTGAGTTTGCTACAGCGGCTAAGATGGGGTTGAATTTCCTTGACGGCGATGGAAACCAACAGCGGGAGGTCACCGGCGACGAGAAGACGATCTAGGGACCTGAGGCAGCAGAGCAAGACACGCGCGGGCTGAGAGGTTTTGAAGAAATTTCCAAAATTTCACCCGTGGGTATATATATATATATATCCTGACCCTGTCGGTGTGATCGAGTGGAACAACTCGGTGGCACCGAGAAGCAGAATCGCGAGCGGTTACTGCAACTCAGTGTGACTGAAAAGTTCAAATCGGTTGCACTGAGATTGAAAACCTAGATCAACTGAGTGAACTCGGTGTGACCGAAGTGGATGGATCGGTCAGACCGAAATGCACAGAGAGGTTTCGGAAGTTTAAGTCTATGACGAATCGGGGACTCCGAGTGCTCCTCACAAAGAGTGGTTCGAATCTCACTTGATCAAACTTTGTGATGTAGCATGAATAGAGTTTGAGACGGGAAAAGCATAGATAGCTAGAGGAAGTTCTTAGGAATTCTTGTCCATCCATTTGGCAAAAGAGAAAAATCCAAACAATCAAAACAACAAATGGATGTCCTCGAATGAGTAAAATATGCAATCAACATGCTCACACAACAAAATGGCAAATCAAATATGTGACAAAGCATGCACAAACACTCTAGCATCCACTGGTGCATGTCAGTCCTAAACAAACGGTTTTTAACCCCTTTCCGCAACGACATTTGGAACCGTCGCCAAGTGACTGTGGGCGATAGGGGGGTCCTTCCCACATGGATAGGGAGCCTTGATGCATACAGTTGTCCCTATATAACCGTTTCCGGTATCTCGAATATCACAAACGCTTCATACTTGCTACTCGTTTGTGCTCGCATTGCCATCGCAGTCGGAGTTTTGTGGTTCTGCCTAAAACCAGGCAGATTCCAGGCACGGGAGTTTTCCAGGCAGATTTAGGCATGGGAGTTTTACGATGCCTGGCACATCACAAACATTTCATGATTATAAACCGTGTATGATAGGTAGACAATCACACACATTTAGTTTTCCCGCACCGTATGTGATAGTGGCTGACATCACACACGCTTTGCAAACGGCAACTGTGTGCATGCTTGCACATGTTTCCTCTCTGTGAACCATCTCGGATTATGGAGTATATCACAAACGTTTGTGTTTTACCAACCATGTGTGCCGTAATGACCTGCACAACATAATTTCGCCCTAATTTAATTGCTGCTATTTAAAATTATACCTAATTTAAACTTGAAAGTAGGCTATAGCTTTATTCATACCCATCAGGTTCAAACAACCAATGCATTATTCGATCCATAGGTACATGTGTTTAAAAATTATAGAAGAACCAAATAAGAATGATGTACGAGGGTTCTGTACTTGTACTATTACAGATGGTAAAGAAAGAGGCGACATACATTCCAGTTGCCGAACAAGGTGAAGTAGAATGGCCCTATTGTGCTCTCTTGGGTGCAGAAGGCAAGCAGGACTCTAGTCCAACCCGTTGTGATGGTCGGCCGCCAATCATGTAGTTTGAGAGGTAATCTTGAGTAAACTGCTTCAGGATCCACTACAAAAGAAAAAAGATTAAGATATTGTCATCTAACACAACTCATTACGGGCAGTAAAAAGAAGGCTACGTGGTTCTTAGTTATCATCCTGCAGTTCACTATTGTCTTGCATAAAGTGTAAACAAATAGTTCTATTGACATATTTTGACCCATTATAGTAACAATCTTTATCAATTTCCTCACTTGATGCTGGTTCATGAATATCTCATTGCCCCATACGCAGAAAGGGTCGAAGTGTGGATCTTTGGCAATGATATATGTACCAAAAAGCACCAAGTTGATATTAGAAGCTAAACAATAATTTAAAAATGATGTAGTACAACGCACCATCCATCCCATTATATAAGATTTTATTACATGTATATCTAGACATCATCAGAACATTAAGGTAACACTCTTCCTTGTTGTTATGTAGCCTGGGATTGCATATTTAGTCATTCAGTACAATGCATGTTGCTAAACAACAATTGAAAAACGAAAATGCATGTTAACTGCAATATCCTTAACAACAACCAAATATTGTAATTCATAGTGGTATTGTTGAAACTGTTATTGATGAAATTGAACTGCACGGCAAATAGTTGCACATATAGAGCATCACATTGTGAAGAACTGAAATAAACAAGTCATAAGGACATCTCTAGGCGACCCTTAAAAATTTAAAGGACTAAAACTCATAGTGGATATATATACTCCAGCAATTTTTGGCCTTTTCTAGTCGATCCCCTAAACTTAAGGTTGTAAACTTCAATTTGATCAAGTTCAAAGCAGGTTCAACCGAAAGTAGCATGCATTCAAACATAAACATAGATAGTTTTGCATAAAGGAACATAAAACATAAATTTAAACTAAGCTAAACTACTTTCGGTCGAAGTAGAGGCCGAGCCAATCCTTCCTCGTCATGTACGGTGTGCCACGAGTCGGGTCTGGGCCAATACCGTCATTGGGGTCATTGGGGAAGGCACTCCTCCACTCGTCGATGTCAATCTCCTCATCCTCGGGGCCCACCTCGACGCCCTTCGCGCCGCTGTCACCGCCGCCTTCGACCTCGTCATCAGAGGAGAGCGCGATAACCTCTCCGCCCTCGACACCGCCGTCCTTGCCGCCTTCGACCTCATCATCGGAGGAGAGCGCGATAACCTCCACAAGCTTCGGGTGCTGCTGGCAAATCTCTTGCATGTAGGCCTCATCAGCAGTCTCGTCCTCGAGACGCTCCACGCCTCGCGGTCCCGCGCCATAGCCGAGCTCACCACCCCTGGATCCAGCGGAACAAGGTGGACTGGATGTGTGCCGAAAGGGAAATTTAGCCTAGCAGCCGCGCTGTGGTAGTGGACCTACCAGCGGTCGTCCTCCGTGGCCGCGAGATCGGCCATGTGGAAGCTACCGAGCCACTAGCGGGTGTGGGTCTCTCGATCTGTAATCTCGGTGACCCATGTCCCCCACCGCCATTGCCGGACGCCGAGGTAGGACTTTGTCGGTTGCCGGGTCCGGGGGAGGACGGGGAAGTCCTCGAACCGGCATAGGGGCGCGACAGCGGGTAGATCTGGGGACCAGTGACAGCGGATCGGGCTCGTGGAGGACGACGGGGACACCTCGGTGGCCACCTCGTCGGCGTCGGGTGAAAAGGCCGTGATAAACCTCTTTTTCGCCATTGGCTACTCGATCTCCCTAGCACACAGGAAGAGGTTGAGGATGGAGGCACCGGCGATGGCAGCGACCTACCAATGGTTTCGAGGGTTGTGTGTGTCTTTGTGAGCGGAGGTTGTGTTTGAGGAAATACCGCGGCAACTGAAAAATTAACTAGGCGGGAGTAACAAGGTGGGGCTACTGAAAATTTGGATGAAGTGCAGGTAGATATTTTTGAGATTGCGAGGGATGCAGAGGTGGGAGTAAAATGCCGGGGCTACTGAAAATTTGAATCAAGAGACTGAAGTAGAGCGGGAGTAACAGACATCACACACGGTCTGCACATACTAATCATGTTCTATCAAACATTAAAACCTTCTACGCGGTAGATATTTTCGAGATTGCGAGGGCTACTGAGGCGGGAGTTTTGGGGGAGCGAGCTAGTGTGCTTCACACGCCGGCTGTGGACTATAGCCGACGCACCTTCTCGCGTAAGCAGTAGGCATACTATACCCGACGGTGCTCCAAGATATTTTGTACTACATCTCACATGGTTGGAGAGAATAAACGGTGTGGGATCTACTTGATTTGAATTACTAAATGGGGTCACAGCGGCAATGGATGCTGTTTGAATTGCTAGACCTTTTATCTGCAGTGAACATGCAACTATATGTGTGTTGTAAAAAATTTGGAATTATCCAGGGTTCGTTTGGACATTTCATACATTAAAATGGTTTTCTAGCCATTTCAGGTGCACAATTCAAAATTAAACTACATGCACATGCTCCGGTGCATACAAATTGGTTGAAAAATCAAATATGTGTCCTTCAATGCATGCTTAGGTCCCATGGAAGAAACGGGAATGAATATTTTGGGGTTCGTTTAGCATTTTTATATATTAATTGGGTTTTCTAGGCATTCTATGTGCATAATTCAAATTTGAACTACAAGCACATGCTCCAATGCACTAAAGTTGGTTGAAAAATCACATGTGTGTCCTTGGGTGAATTTCTAGGTGCCATGCAAGAGATGGGAATGAATCTCAAACACCAGGGCATTGTTGATTGCCAGCAAAATGTTGAGATACCTGGTTTTTAAATTTTAGTAAATCCAAAACTCGTCTGAAATTCATGAAACTTGGCATGCTATCATGGAGTGGCATCAACATGCCGTGGTGAAAATTTTGTCCCATTTGGGGCAGGTTTGGGTATAAGCTTCTCACAAACCAGAGCTTCTCACAACAAGCGTGATGGTTTCAGCAGCCAGATAGGTTGTACCCAATCAAGGCTCTCCTCCTAGGCTCTCCTAGGGGTTTACCTCGCCAGTGGCCATTCCGGCCCCGGCGGTCACCTCCTTCTACGCCGGCGGCCACTCTGGCCCCGTCGACCACCTTGCCATCTTGTCTCATCCACGTGCATCACTTCTCTGTGGAACTATGGCTCCTTTTTCTCTCCACTTCGAGAGGGGCAAGAAGTTTCAAGCAACCATGAGGAGCACGTTTGGGCACCCCGTGGTCTTCTCTCCTGGATTTCGGCAAAAGGAATTCATCTTGGTTGTGTCATTCTGCCGGGCTACATTCAAGCTGGATACGCATACGGTTAGTATTGCTCTTCAGGCTACTTTTGGAGGTTATCCTCAAGGTTTTAGGGTCTCTTCTCTCAAAGACCGTTCTTTCAAGTTCTTTCTTGCCTCCAAATTGGTGGGTTTTCACATCTATAATGCGGGGAGAGTGGTTGAAAAAGATTTTGAGATGGTCTTTAGTCTTTGGGGTAATGGGGGCCCTAATTGGTGTCGTGAAGAATTTCTGTATTACAAAGAGTTAAATGCTGAGTGGACCATTGTCGGTCATAAGGGCAAAACCATTGTTCCTTACTCCGGCGATCGCGGAAGTGCAGCTTCGGTGAGGGACCATAGGTCGGTATTTCAACGGTTATCCTAGGCAGTTGATTCGGTGCATGAATTGAGTCAGCCTTCATTACAAAATTTTACTACAGCAGTTAATGAGCCCATTATTGAGAATCAGGTTAATGAGCCCATAATTGAGGATCAGGCCTGTATTTCAGAATCAGACAATAATGCACGTTATTTCGAACGTGCATGCTTTGCATGTGGTGACGTGGGTCACCTGGCGCACTTCTGCCCCAATCCCAGGCTTATTGGGTTGTGGCCATTTATCCCAGTAGCAACCTTCAGCAGCCCACCAGCCGAGGCCTGGGCCGAGGGGGTAGTTGTTGACTGGTTCAGGCACATTGGGCCGGCCCAGGAGCCAAGATTAGTTGCCTCTTTTAGGGAGCTGATCTCGAGGCATTTCCTAAATTTTCAACCAAGACCACAGACAGACTCCTCGCATTTCCACTCCTGCTTCCCTTTCTATGCAAACTCGTTCGACCCTTCCGCCATTGTTGTTAGACTCCGAGCTCCACCCACCTGCAGAGGCCATTATGGCGAACATTCCCATCGATCCTCAGCCGTTTGTACCGCATGGGTTCTAGATTCAGCACATTGAGGGAAGAAATGGAGTTACCAGGGTGGTTCTTCCACCTCGACCGCGTCGCCATGAGGATTGGGCCATCGCCACCATCCACCCTCTTCCCGATGAGGTACACTTTCCCAATGTCCATGAGGTTTTGGAAGATTTTCTGCAAAATGACCCAGATGCTCAAGTTGGTTTTCGAGAGATTCAGCCTTGCCCATTTGGGGAGGCATATGTTCAGTTTCGACACATCCCCGATAGGGACAGGCTGGTTAGAGACAGCCCTCTTGCATTTGGGGATGTTTTCATCACATTTAATAAGCATAATGAGGGTAGAAACTGGAGAAGAGTGCAGTTTAACAGGGTGTGTTGGCTGCTAATGGGTGGTGTTCCTTTTGACCACTACAACACTAAAGATATTGCCACTGCAATAGCAAAATTTGGAAGAATAATCCACTGGGAAAAGGAAGATGTTCTAAAGGGCAAAATCTTGGTCAAATCAAGAGTGACTAACTTGATTGAAATTCTAAAGAGCATTCGATGGTCTGAAGGAGAAAACTTTGAAGAAGGATCTCTAACAAGTTCTGTTGAGGTGCTGCTGGAGGAAATGCAGGGTGGTGGAGCTGCAGATGAGGACCCGTTCCCTCCACCAGGAGTTGATCCACACCCCATTCCTCATAATGCTAATGATTTTCTAGGATTTCATAACTTGTAGTTGAACAATGCACCTACTGATAATGCAGAGTGTGAAGAGTGGGATGAGCAGGGACATTGGGCTTTCCCTCAGCCAGCGGCTCAGCCTATGGATATAATTCAGCAGCAACAACAAGAGGAAGTTCAGATAGATGCAAATGAAGCCTTGCCTAACAGCAGCATTACCACAACAGTTTCCTTATCTGAAGGTTTGTCCTCACACAATGGTGAACCTAATATTCAGAATCATGAGGTTAATCAAGTGGCCCTGGGAAATTTTGTGGCCCCTCTTGGTGTTGGTCTTCATAACCTACTACAAGCTTACCCATCTGATGTTGAAAATGATGTGGAAGAGGGTGAATTCATTGCACATGTGGATCAATAGGTGCCTGGTCTGAACATTGACAATGAAATTCAGAATGAGTTTGGTCTCATTCAGGAGGTTGTGCAAATTCAGGTGGCTGAAGCTGTAGAAGCCTCTGGTGCTGCTGAAGTACAACAAATTTCAGAAGACCCACAGCCAGCAGCAGAGCAGAGTATTCTCAAAGAAGTGCCAGCAGATACCGAGGGCCCTTCTGCAGGTATAGCAAATGTTAATTTGGATATTTCTTCTACTTCCCTGATCAGTCCACAAGAATTGTTCCAGTTGGCCTCACAGCATGCTTTTTCTGTTATTGACTGTGCACATCTTATGTCTGAGGAAGGTATTGAGCTCTGGGGGAAACATTTTTCTCCTTCACCCACACAGGTGGCAAGTTCTTTCTCTTAAGAAATTCCAGTAAGTTGGTTTAACTTTATTTTGCACTTGCTTTTGACTCCAGACAATTTTGATTGGACCTTGCACCTTCTGAAATCACCCTTATGGAAAATTTTGATTGAAAACTACAAAGAAGAAGATACTATGACCTTTTGTATACCGGATAAGTGCTCTGTCTCTCAGGCCCCAGTTGCAAGTTACGGTCACCTGCTGGTATTAACAAAGAAAATGCTGGAGGTAGTCCAGTAGCTCACTCTTCTTCTGGAGCAGGCAGTCCTCTGAAAATGGTTTCTCCAACTAATGTGATACTCTTACCTGCTGGTGAAGCACTCTCCGGGAAAAGGAGGGGAAAGGGACCCCTTGTTGAAACTCAGTTAAGAAGAAGTGGAAGAATTAAAGAGGAAAACAAAGGTTTTAAAAGAAATTCTTGCTCAAGAAAAGCATGTCTCCCTTGCAATGTTGCTCCTCCAGTTTTACACAATAAAGTAGTTAAAAATCCTACTTCATCCTTTTGCAAGGTGGCTGGAGAGGACCTGCAAGAGAACATGGCCAAGAGGGCTAAAATCAAGGAATCTAATGGAGAGGCCAAGAATTCCAAGGCCAAGGAGGATGACAATTCCAACCCTAGTGCAGAATGATTAGTAAACCCTTTCTATATTTTGGCTGCACAGCCAGGGTCCATGGGGAGAATGTTCCTAAGTTAGTTTCTCAAATATTGAACTCTATGTACTTCCTGAGGCATTTTGTTACGTGTATGACTGGGACCTTTCCTGGTAGTCTGTCTGGCTCTTGCTGTAGTGGTTTGCACTTCTGGAAGAATGGTATGAGGCTAATATGGGCACCTGGATTTCTGCAAGTAACTTGTAGCACTCAGTATTTATTCAGGTTCTGTGAGTGTTGTATGGTGGTCTGTCAATGGCTGGTCTTTGATAGTAGTTTAATAACATCCATGTTACTTAATGAATAACAAGAGATCTTGGAACATATTAAATTCGAACATTAGAGGCATAAATACAGAAGCCAAATGGCTAGCTTTAAAGCAAAAAAATAGAAGAGAGTGCACCTGGGATTATATGTTTGCAGGAAGCCAAAAGGGAGAGATTTGACTTGTCTTATGTTCATAACTTTTTTCCATACAGATTTAATAAATTCGAGTACCTACCTTCTGTTGGGGCCTCTGGGGTATAATTGTTATCTAGGTTGGCTCTCTTTTTCATGGAGAAGCTCTGTTCCAAAACAAGTTTTCTCTCTCCTTGAAATTCACTTGTAACACTTCCAACCAGTCTTGGGTTTTGACAAACATCTATGGTCCTAGCAACCAGGAAGACAAAGCTGAATTTCTGCAATGGTTTAGTAACATCGAAATGCCCCCTGATGTGGATTGGATAGTAATGGGTGACTTCAATTTCATCAGATCTCCAAATGACAGAAACAAACCAGCTGGAGATGTCAATCAAATGCTCCTCTTTAATGAAGCTATTAGTAATTTGGGTTTGCTTGAACTACCATTAAAAGGCAGACAATTCCGCTGGAGTAATATGCAGGAAACCCCACTATTAGAAAAACTTGACTGATTCTTCACTTCTGCTTCCTGGATGATTTCATACCCAAATTCCCTAGCTCTTCCTCTTGCAAGACCTATTTCTGATCATCTGCCATGTTTGATTAAAGTGGGAACTTCTATTCCAAAAGCTAAAGTGTTTAGATTTGAGAATTACTGGTTAAAGCACAACTCTTTTAAAGACATAGTCAAACCAGCTTGGGACATTCCCGTGGGTTACTCAAATCCTGCCAAGTTGATCAATGCCAAGTTCAAAAACTTAAGGAGGGCCCTAAAATTATGGTCAAAGAGTTTGATATACCTTAAGAAGCAGATTGCAGACATCAATGAGTGCATTTTTCTTCTGGACTTCTTTGAGGAATTTAGAAGACTGGATATCATAGAATGGAATTGTAGAGCCTTGCTTAAAGAGCACTTGCTCACTATTTTGAAAAACCAGAAGATATATTGGAAACAAAGAGGAAAAGTTAAAGGAGTAAAATTTGGAGATGAAAACACAAAGTTTTTCCACACTAGAGCTTCAATTAATTACAAGCATAATAAGATTGCAATGCTCCTTAATGAGGATCAAGTAGAAATCACTGATCATGATGGAAAGGCTGGCTTACTTTGGGAATCTTTTAAACAGAGACTAGGAAAATCTGAGGGACATACTATCCATTTTGATCTGGAAAACCTTCTAGCCAATCAGATCAATCCAGATGTCTTCAAGGACATTGAACAACCATTCTCAGATGAGGAAATAAATAATGTGGTTAAGGACTTGACCACTGATAAATCACCTGGGCCAGATGGTTTCAACAATGAGTTTATTAAAGCCTGTTGGGACATTATTGGAGCTGATGTAAGAAACTTGGTACATGCCTTTCATGAAGGTAATATTTCTCTGGAGAGAATCAACACCTCATATATCACCCTCATCCCCAAGAACTCTACTCCCCTTACCCCTAGTGATTTTAGACCCATTTCCTTGCTTAATGGGGTGCTCAAGATCATCACTAAGTTACTGGCAAATAGATTGCAAAAAGTGATTTTACAAATGATCCACATTAATCAATATGGATTTCTCAAGGGCAGGGTTATACAAGATTGTTTGGGGTGGTCCTATGAATACATTCACCAATGCTACAAATCCAGGGAAAAATTGCTTGTGTTGAAACTATATTTTGAAAAAGCATTTGATACCATTGAACACCAAGCAATTATAGACATTCTCAGAGCAAAAGGTTTTGGCCATAAGTGGATCCCATGGATAGAAATAATATTTAACTCTGTCTCAACTATTGTAATGCTGAATGGAATACCTGGTAAGAAGATTTACTGTATAAGGGGAGTACCACAAGGAGATCCTCTTTCACCTCTGTTGTTTGTTATAGCAGCTGACCTGCTCCAATTAGTAATCAATAAAGCAATGGGAATGGGCCTCCTTCATGCACCTCTTCAGATAAATTCATGCACTGACTTTCCAATTGTCTAGTATGCAGATGAAACCTTGTTAATAATGCAAGCTGACTCTAGACAGCTCATCTGTCTTAAAGCCCTATTAAACACTTCTGCATGTGCCACTGGTTTAAAGGTAAATTACCAAAAATCTATCATGGTACCTATCAATATTCAGGAAGAGAGGGCTCAAATTTATGCTATAACACTTAATTGCCAGATGGGACACTTTCCATTCACATACCTTGGACTTCCTTTAGGACTTCACAAACCAACAGTGGAGCAGTGTTTACCACTGGTTGACAGGATTGCAAAAAGATTGGCTGGCATTGCCACTTTCATGACCTATGCAGGCAGATTGTTAATGGTTAAATCAGTTCTGGCATCTCTCACAATTTTTTTCATGAGCTGCTTAGATGTACCAGTAACTATTAAGCAGCAAATCTTGAAATATTTTAGGCACTGCTTGTGGAGAGGACCAGATATGGAAGACCATAGAGCAGCTTTAGTAAAATGGACCATTGTTTGTAGACCAAAAAGTCTGGGAGGGCTAGGAGTCATGGATATCTTCACACAGAATAAGGCACTGGTTATGAAAAACTTACACAAGTTCTACAATAGACATGACATTCCTTGGGTGAATTTGATTTGGGAGACACATTACAATGAGGACAAGCTACCAGGAGATGAATTAGTGGGTTCTTTCTGGTGGAAGGCAAACTTGCAATTAATACCACAGTTTAAAGGCCTAGCAAGGTGCAACTTGGGAGATGGTAGAAGTGCTTTTTTCTGGTTTGACTTATGGTCTGAGCAATTACTGCAACATCAGTTCCTCCATCTTTTCTCTTTTGTGATTAATGACAGACTTACAGTGCAGCAAGTTCGGGCCACAAAATACCTTGAAGACCTCTTTTAGCTTCCATTATCAATGGAGGCTCATGAGCAATTCTTACTGCTTGAAAATATGTGTTACAGTATCAAAACCACACAGACACTTGGAGCTACATCTTGGGTAATGGACATTTTTCCTCTGCCAAGGCCTACAATGTTATGATTGGCTTCAAACAAACCCCACCCCACTTCAACTGGATCTGGGACTCATCATGCCAACCCAAACACAAAATGTTCTTCTGGATGCTTTTACATGACAGACTCAATACAAGGAATCTTCTAAGAAGGAAAACCTTTGTGTTAGAAGACTATAACTGTGCCCTCAGGGGGTGCCAACAGGAGGAAACCCTACATCACTTGTTCTGGGGAGGCACTTTTGCCAAGAGATGTTGGGATCACATCTACCCCACCAGAACTCCAAATTTATTTGTTTTTGAAGCTTTCCAGGACATTAAAGAAAAGCTAAGATTACCTTTTTCATGGACATAATAATACTTAGTTCTTGGGCCATTTGGATTTCCAGAAATAACAAGATCTTTGAACATATCTACCCCACTTTTCAAGGATGGAAGAACATTTTCCTGATGGAGCTGTAGTTACTCAAGCACAGGATGAGACCAAAGCATGCAACCAATTCAACTCATGGCTTGTTCTTCAAGGATAGCTTCATTTCTCTTTCTTGGCAACTTCTTCCTGCCTAGGTCTTTAGCTATACCCCTAGCATTAGCCTTTCTCTTTTCTTCTTCTTCTTCTTCTTCTTCTTCTTCTTCTTCTTCTTCTTCTTCTCTTCTTTTCTTGGGGCTTCCCTCAAGCCCTTGATGTTTTTTTGTCTTGTTTTTGTACTGCTGGACCTTGTCTTCTGATTATAAAAATTGTAGTGGGGTGTTTTGCCCTACTGTTTATAGTCAAAAAAGCATGATGGTTTCGATAGGGAATGTACCACCTTTGGGGACGGGACGATATCCGTTGCCTCTTAATGCTTTCAAAAAAAATCTAGTGTCAACATAGAACAACAGGAGTGTTGTGTTCAATCTTGAAATTTTTTGAGGTTCGTTTGGCCTTTTTTATACATTAACTAGGTTTTCTAGGCATTTTATGTGCATAATTCAAATTTGAACTACAAGCACATGCTCCAATGCACAAAAGTTGGTTAAAAAATCACATGTGTGTCCTTGGGTGAATTTCTAGGTCCCATGCAAGAGATGGGAATGAAATTCAAACACCATGGCACTGTTGATTGCTGGCAAAATGTTGAGATGCCTGGTTTTTAAATTCTAGTAAATCCATAACTCATCTGAAATTCATGAAACTTGGCATGCTATCATGGAGCGGCATCAACATGCTGTGGTGAAAATTTTGTCCCATTTGGGGTAGGTTCGGGTATAAGCTTCTCACAAACCAGAGCTTCTCACAACAAGCATGATGGTTTCGATAGGGAACGTACCACCTTTGGTGACGGGACGATATTCGTTGCCTCTTGTAGCTTTCAAAAAAATTCTAGTGTCAACATAGAACAACAGGAGTGTTGTGTTCAATCTTGGAATTTTTCGGGGTTCGTTTGGCCTTTTTTATACATTAACTAGGTTTTCTAGGCATTTTATGTGCATAATTCAAATTTGAACTACAAGTAGATGCTCCAATGCACTAAAGTTGGTTGAAAAATCACATGTGTGTCCTTAGGTGAATTTCTAGGTCCCATGCAAGAGATGGGAATGAAATTCAAACACCAGGGCATTGTTGATTGTCGTCAAAACATTGAGATGCCTGGTTTTGAAATTCTAGTAAATCCAAAACTCGCTTCATGAAACATGGCATGCTATCATGGAGCGACATCAACATGCTGTGGTAAAAAAATTGTCCCATTTGGGGTAGGTTCGGGTATAAGCTTCTTACAAACCAGAGCTTCTCACAACAAGCATGATGGTTTTGGTAGGGAACGTCCCACCTTTGGGGAAGAAACGATATCCATTGCCTCTTATTGGTTTCAAAAAATTTCTAGTGTCAACATAGAATAACAGGAGTGTTGTGTCAATTTTTGTGATTTTTCGGGGTTCGTTTGGACATTTTTATGCATTAGCTGGTTTTTTAGGCATTTTATGTGTATAATTCAAATTTGAACTACAAGCACATGCTTCAATGCACTAAGGTTGTTGAAAAATCTAATCTGTGTCCTCGGGTGAATTTCTAGGTCTCATGCAAGAGATGGGAATGAAATTCAAACACGAGGGCACTGTTGATTGGCGGCAAAATGTTGAGATGCCTAGTTTTTAAATTCTAGTAGATCCAAAGCTTGTCTGAAATTCATGAAACTTGGCATGCTATGATGGAGAGGCATCAACATGCCGT
Source organism: Triticum aestivum (assembly GCF_018294505.1). Taxonomy (NCBI): domain Eukaryota; kingdom Viridiplantae; phylum Streptophyta; class Magnoliopsida; order Poales; family Poaceae; genus Triticum; species Triticum aestivum. The sequence continues at coordinate 487,408,587 of NC_057812.1, read as the reverse complement.
GTTAAAAAATTTGTCCCATTTGGGGCAGGTTCGGGTATATGCTTCTCACAAACAAGAGCTTCTGACAACAAGCATGATGGTTTCGGTAGGGAACGTCCCACCTTTTGGGACGAAACGATATCCATTGCCTCTTATTGCTTTCAAAAAATTTCTCATGTCAACGTAGAACAACAGGAGTTTTGTGTCAATTTTTGGGATTTTTCAGGGTTCGTTTGGACATTTTTATGCATCAACTGAGTTTTCAATGCGTTTATGTGCATAATTCAAATTTTAACTACATGCACATGCTCTAGTGCATATAAATTGGTCGAAAAATCAAATCTATGTCCTTGGGTGTACGCTTAGGTCACATGCAAGAAATGGGAATGAAATTCAAACACCAAGGCACTATTGATTGCCGACAAAATGTTGAGATGCCTGGTTTTTAAATTGTAGTAAATCCAAAACTCGTCTGAAATTCATGAAACTTGGCATGCTATGATGGAGCGGCATCAACATGTTGCGTTAAAAAATTTGTCCCATTTGGGGCAGGTTCGGGTATATGCTTCTCACAAACCAGAGCTTCTAACAACAAGCATGATGGTTTCGGTAGGGAACGTCCCACCTTTTGGGACAAAACGATATCCATTGCCTCTTATTGCTTTCAAAAAAATTCTCGTGTCAACATAGAACAACAGGAGTGTTGTGTCAATTTTGGGATTTTTCGGGGTTCGTTTGGACATTTTTATACATTAACTAAGTTTTCAATGCATTTAGGTGCACAATTCAAATTTGAACTACATGCACATGCTCTAGTGCATATAAATTGGTTGAAAAATCAAATCTATGTCCTTGGGTGCATGCTTAGGTCCCATGCAAGAAATGGGAATGAATTTCAAACACCAGGGCACCGTTGATTGCCGGCAAAACATTAAGATGCCTGGTTTTTAAATTCTAGTAAATCCAAAACTCGTCTGAAATTCATGAAACTTGGCATGCTTTCATGGAGCGGCATCAACATGTCGTGGTAAAATTTTTTTCCCGTTTGGAGCAGGTTTGGGTATATGCTTCTCACAAACCAGAGTTTCTCACAACAAGCATCATGGTTTTGGTAGGGAACGTCCCACCTTTGGTGACAAAACGATATCCACTGCCTCTTATTGCTTCCAAAAATTTTCTCATGTCAACATAGAACAACAGGAGTGTTGTGTCAATTTTTGAGATTTTTTGGGTTCTTTTGGACATTTTTATGCATTAACTGAGTTTTCAATGCATTTAGGTGCACAATTCAAATTTGAACTACATGCACATGCTCTAGTGCATATAAATTGGTTGAAAAATCAAATCTATGTCCTTGGGTGCATGCTTAGGTCCCATGCAAGAAATGGGAATGAATTTCAAACACCAGGGCACCGTTGATTGCCGGCAAAACATTAAGATGCCTGGTTTTCTAATTCTAGTAAATCCAAAACTCGTCTGAAATTCATGAAACTTGGCATGCTATCATGGAATGGCACCCGACATGATGTGGTATTTTTCGTGTCCATTTTGAGAGAAGGCGCACTCGAATAATGACAGCCAACAAAGGCATTTTGAAAAAATAGCTGCCACTTTAATATCTCAAACATTTGTATAATTCAAACCGTGTGCATTCTGTTAACCATTCAGGTGACGCCACATGTCTTGGTTTTATTGGCTGTAGGAGGTGCCGTGCGGACAACTACTTGACCTTGACTGAACGAGAGGCGTGCGAGCGCAGTCCGGTGTGCAGGCTGACCGAGAGGCGTGCAAGTTGTCCTCCAATGCATAGGCTCACCGAGAAGCGTGTGAGCTATACGCTGCGCAGGCTCACTGGGAAGCGATCCCATTGACTTCCATGGCCGCCCGCCTTCCTCTCCATTAATGATGCCCGAGCCGCTGTTTAATACGGGCGGCCTGACTGTTCGCCTCACATTCCCCCCCCCCCCCCCCCCCCCCGCCCCACAGACCTCCACCGCCATGGCGCAGAATGATCATTTGCCACTTGTCTTCAAGTTTGATGAAGTCGACTACGAGCTGGAGGAGATAGAAAATAAAGAGGAATGGGGCCTCATGGACATGGCCGAGAATGAGCTGGCCGCGACGGTTGCTGCCCCCAGTGTCGTCCCAGCTCCCATCCCCGCGCCCACGCTTGCGATCATCCCCATAGCATTGACAGGCTGGTCGCCGAGCACTATCGCTGAGCTAGAAGCCGTGGGCGTCAGCGAGGTCTCCGCGGACCCGCGCGAGCTCATGTACATGCCAATGCTAGCACCCCTGTCTGTGCCCATGCGCGCCCCTCCACCCACCGTGGCGCTGGGCCCCGTGCATTTGGCTGCACCCGCCGCGCCCATGCGCGCCCCTCCACCCACCGTGGCGCCGGTCCCCATGTGTTTGGCTGCACCCGCCGCGCCTGTGTTCGTGCCCGTGTGCACGCCCCCTTCAGTGGCATGGGACGCTGCCGTCGACCGCTACCTCTCAGCGGCGTCAGTTGTCGTCCTCCAGCGCCCCGCCCATCAATCACGCGATGACATGATGTTTGATTTACAAGTGAAGAACATATTGTGCTGCCTTGAAGACTTCAACAATAGAGTCCTAGAGGACGACAACGACAATGATGGCACGGCACGCCGCCTCCGCCGCCGCCGGAAATAGTTTTTTTGGGGTTTAATCATGTATCTCGAATTCTCGATCATAAGAATATAAATTCACAGTGTGACTGAATGAAAGATATGGTTTGAACGAACGTGCGTTCTTCTCTCTTAATGTACAGACTTATCAAATGATTTTCTTTTGAAAAAACGTCAATGGTTTTTAAATATAAAACACTCATCACAAACGTTTTAGTTAGAACACCCGTATGCAAACCCACAGCTTCCCAGGAAGCCAAGGGAAAATGTGCCGAGCAGGATTTCTGCATCCCTTCAATGCAAACGGTTGTTTTGCATGACCCGTGTGCAACCACATACAAACAATTGGGTAAGATTTGCATATCTATCATTTTGGGTATGTTGCCATTTCTCAAATTGGAAAGATTGACATTTGTTTATCTAGTAACATTGCCATTTGTCAACCTTGTAAGACTGCGATTTGTCAAAATATGCAACTACAAATCACTAACACTATCTAATTTTTGCAACTAAAATCACTAGCACTGTTCATATGGACACGACTAGCAGGCGTGAGTTCATGGACACATATGCAAATGTACCATTGATTACATACAACAAGTCATCAACCCACAACGACAACAAGGATACATGTTGGATTATAGATCATTTCAAACAAAACATTCTACTAAAGTTTTTCTCACACAACAAATAACACAGGATGAAATGAACTTTAGCTCAACCACTCGTTGGCGTTGGAAACGCTTGCTTTGAACCAGAAGTGATTCTCTAGGAAGGGTCAGCTACTGTCAATCTCGAAACCAACGTAGGACTGATCATCAAGGCTGAAGCGGCCTATGTCAGGACCCATATTGGGACGGTAGGGAAGCATAGTAATGTCCGAGGCATAGATATAGTTGCTTCTCATAAATGGTAGTAACGTTGTGTCAACAGCAGCTGGATCACCTTCCACCATCATTGGATAGTTTTGTCCAAGGAAGAGCGAGTTCCCTCCAAGACTTTCAATACTGAACTAGGGAGAAGGTGTTGGCGCTAGTACACTAGTATCCATCCCGAATAGCCTGCAACGGATGTTGGAATAGGTCTGGAGAGTGTGACCATATGAGACATCACCTGCTTCCTTAGTAACATCAGCAGTGCCCTATATACAGACAAGAAGTGGTGATCCAACGGAATAAGTTGCCAGGCGCCACTGAGTATATGGGTCTTGCTTGTCCTCGTGCTCGTGAATAAAATTTTCAAGTATAGGTGGTGGAATGTTCACAGGACCTTGGAAACACAAGAAGGTTAATTAGTAAAGGGAAACTAGCTAACCCACATGCATGTGGATGAAACAATTATAATTACGGTGGAAGACAAACGTACCGAAATCATAAGGATTCCATGCAAAAACAGTGCCACGAGTGGTGGCAGCAAACACAAGACCCTCGTATTGAATTGCATCGTAGTACTCATCTGTGTATAGAAACTGATTTTTGAGCAATATCCATCGAGTCGAACCATGAAGGATGGCAACAAGCTTGTTGAAGATAGAGACAACACAAGTATTCCTATAACCCTAAGAGCGGTTGGGAACTCGACAAATTGCAATCTTCCATAGACAAATCAGCATGATCTATTTGAACTCATGTAGAATACCGGTGTACTCAATGTCTAGGCAGTCGTCTGAGATTTTTCGAAGTGGAACCCGGTGACGAGTGTAAACATTCACTAGTTCCCACTCGCAGTTGTACCCAATATAAACAACCCAATCTCCATTTGCGCCTGCCCAAGCCTTACCCTCAAGCGACGGCATCTTAACATCATATGTATCATTATCAAGTGGCATCAACTTACACAAAGCGAGGCTTCCCTTGTCCCTGCGCCAGTCAGTAGGGTCACGGTGAAGAAGATAGGGGAGATCAAACCACTCCTGGACCCTTGGGTTCCTTGTAATGATGTTATTAGTTGAGTCGAGAATGGTCTGGAATGAACCTGCCATGCTAACCGAGGTGATGACATCACACCGATCAATGACTTCCTCCACCACGTCATCATTCGGATCGGGGCAAGAATAATGGGGTCGTTTCTGGCTTGTTCCCTCCATGGATAAGACGATCAAACAATGGCAGCAGGAAGGGTGAAGGCAAATGGAGGAGGGAGGAAGAGCTAGTGTGCGACAGCAGTTCCAAATCGAGAGGGAAAGGCGAAGAGTTGGTGGACGGTTGCCACGATACACGAAGAGGCGCCTGGGGAGCGAACGGTTGCCACAGAGGTCACACACTGACGACAAGGGCCCAGTGAACCGCATGCAATACCATCGCACAACACACACATCTTGTTAAGTTGAACCGTTTCCGTTCTCTTGTGTCAAAGCAAACAGTTCATCCGAGTGAACCGCATGCCGTATATCACACACACCTTGATCTGGCTGACCGTTTCTTTTGTGTTGCCAAATCACAAACATTTCATTTGAGTGAACCGTACGCTGTATATCGCACAAACCTTCATCCGGCTGCCAGTTTCATTTGTGTTGCCTAATCACAAATAGTTCATCCAAGTGAACCATATGTTGTGTGTCACACACGCCTTCATCTGGCTGCCCGTTTCTTTTGTTCCTCCTCATCGCAAACAGTTAATTGAACTGAACCGTATGACCTTCATCACAAACACGACTAAAACCTGAACCGTGTTCGATGCATCCTCCATCGCAAATGTTTTGCACCTTTTTTGACGGTTTTCATAAACCACCGTTTGCAATTATTGCATCACACATAGTTTCTCGAAGGGTCTGTGATCGTAGTGTCGCGTTAGTAGCATCCTGCAGTAGTGATCTGTCAAGCAACTAGCGATGACTAGGTCATCTATATATGAGTATATTGACTTAGCTGTCAAATGAGAACACTTGATCATAGGTCATACTCATCGATTAAGCACAAGTGGGGTTACCACTTTTGCATAAAGCATTGTTGTGTTTACACCATTAGAGTTGCTTGAGCTCAATTGATTAGAGTAAAGCTCCCCCTAGATGTGATATTCCCCCTAAGAGGGATGAACTAACCTTGGGTTTTGTCGATGATGACTTCATGTAGATGTTGAAGATGTGGATGCTCAATGTTGATGTATATCATTTGGAGCAATCCATTGGAGTGAGTTGCACTTGCAATACCTACATGGGTTAGTCCCACAAGGCACAAACAAGGACATCCATAGACATAGACACTACAAAAAAAGACACATCCGTGACATTTTGGGCCGAACAAAAAAAATTATGTCATACATATGACACTTCTATGACGATAATTGTGACAAAACCAGGTATCATCATAGATGTGGTGGGCTCCTACTTCTATGACAAAAAATCATGACAGAAAATGGGATTTTCGTCCTGGGCGGGCCGGGGACGCAGTTACATGACATTCTTTGGGCCGTCCATGACGGAAAAACCCATCGTAGAAGCGAGGGGGAGGAAAATTTCGGGGAGTTCCCGGTTACGGTGGGAGGTCGGGGGCCGAGCGATGCGTGTTTCTCTCGTACACGTACGCGCGTGTGTGCGAGGCGTTGGCTCTAACTGAACCCGAGCGAGGCGTTGGGCTCTAACTGAACCAGAGCGATTGCACTGCAGGCTACGCGTTACTGAACCTGAGTGATCGATCGATGGCAGTTAACTGAACCCGATCGAGCGATTCCTTCGCTACTGCCGCTAACTGAAGCCGATCGATGCTGCCCTCTGGGATGAATAGTGAGCGTTGCGGTGGGGGAGGGGGGGTTGGATGAACAGTGAGCGGTGCCGTTGCCTCTAGATGAACAGGACCCTGTGGTGTGGTGGAGGGCTGGAGGAACAGTACACGGTGGAGGGGTGCTCGTGGAGGGGTGGTTGAATAGGACCCCGTGGTGTGGAGGGCTGGATGAACAGCAGACGGTGGAGGGGTGCCCGTGGAGGGGTGGTTGAACAGTAGCCGGTGGAGTAGCGTGCGGTGGAGGCTAGATGAATAGGAGCCCATGGAGGCTGGAGGAGGTCGACGGTGGAGATGAACAGTATCCCGTGAAGTCCTGTTTTGCGGTACGCCACACCCCTCCCGATGAGCAGGACCCCTGTTTTGACCGTAGCGCTCCAACACAAGTCCGTTTCGTCTGTTTTGCGGTACGCCACACCCCTCCCGATGAACAGGACCCCTGTTTTGACCGTAGGAGGTCCGTTTCGTCCGTTTTGCGGTACGCCACACCCCTCCCGATCAACAGGACCATCGTTTCGACCGTAGGAGGTCCGTTTCCTCTGTTTTGCGGTACGCCAGACCCCTCCCGATCAACAGGACCCCATTTAGGCCTCGTTTCCATCGCCTGTTCTGTCCAAGCCCTCCCGATGAACACGACCACGCATTCCGTTTCGACCCAGCCGGTTGGCTCCCACGTGTTCCGTTGCCTGCCGATGAACACGACGCATTCCGTTGCCTCCCCATGAACACGATGCATTACGTCGCCTCCCCATGAACACGACAATGACGCTGTTTCTCCGTTCCGACCCAGCCATGTACATGAGCCCTGGCCGTACATATGCGTGAGTAGGCGATCGAGACCCTGCCCGTATGTACACGTACATGGCCGTATTTTCTTTCTTGCACCCTGGCCGTTGTACGTACGTGTACATGCTACGTGCGCGCCTCTACTGCGACACGTACGCCCCTCTACTACGACACCTGCGTACCTCCACATCCACCAGTATATATGTACGTACACGTTCGCGACCAGAATGACAACGCTACATATGCTTCGACTAGGTGGCTCCGGACTGTCAGGCACTTCCTTGCCTGTGAAGATGTAGCTGGTGGGTCCCAACAGTCAGGGGGCGAATTGTTTTGTTGCCCGGACGCACTTCCTTGCGTGCGAAGATGTAGCTGGTGGGTCCCAGCAGTCAGGGGCAAACATTTTTTTTCACGAAATACGGTGGCCCGTCCGGTGGGTCCCTGCTGTCAGGTGGAGGAATAATTATTTTGCACGTAATAAGGAGGCACTTCCTTGCTGCGGCCGTGGACCCAGCTGTCAGCCCCTCCACGTACAGTCCACGTCTGATGGAAGTCGTTCCTTGACCATGTTCACCACGCCGCGTCGAGAGCACCAGGGCGGTGGACGACAGCGAGGCCTAGGAAGGGGACGACGCGGAGCCGGGGAAGACGCGACAGTGGATGCCCACGCGTACGTAGAGGAGTACGAGGGTTCACTGGTTCGCTGCGGTGTGAGGCTGTCGTCGCTGCAGAATAACAGGGGGTGTGGGTGAGTAGAGGGATGGTCTGGCCAGCGGTGGGAGTAGTAGGGGGCGGTGAGGCCTCTGCCGCATCGCAGCCGGCCACGGGAGGCAGGAGCACAAGGCACGACCGGCGCTAGTTTGGGCAGCTGGAGCATGAAGACCAGAGGTTGAAGAAGCACTACGACCGTTGGATGGACATTGTACGGTCACTGGAGGTAGAATCGTGCATATTGACTAAGTTGACAAAGCCCTCCTTCCCCGTCAACTTAGTAGGCCCACAAGTCAGCCTGCCACTATACTGGCTCCCAGCTAACAGGGGGAGTATTCATTTTTTTATCTGCGTAATAAGGAGGCACTTCCTTGCGTGCGAAGATATAGCTGGTGGGTCCGAGCTGTCAGCGGCGGTAACGTTTTTTATCACGAAATACAGAGGCCCTTTCGGTGGGTTCCTGATGTCAGGTGGAGGAATCATTATTTTGCGCATAATAAGGAGGCATTTCCTTGCGTGCGGCCGTGGACCCAGCTGTCAGCCTCTCCACGTACAGTCCACTTCGGATGCATGTCGGTCATTGATCACGTTGACTAGGCCGCGCCGAGAGTACCAGGGCGGAGGACAACGGTGAGTCCTAGGAAGGGAACGACACGGAGGCATGGAAGACTCAGCAGTTGTTTCCCTTGCGGAGGGGGGTACGACTATACGAGGGTTTACTCGTTCGTCTGCCGTCGTCGGAGAATAACAGCAGGTGTGGGTGAGTAGAGGGATGGCTAGGCCAGCGATGGGAGTACGATGGGGCGGTGAGGCCTGCGCGACAGCAGAGCCGGGCATGGGGAGGAGGGAGCAGTCCCGCTGGCACTTGTTTGAGCGGCTGGAGCAGGAAGAGCAGAGATTGAACAAGCACGACGGTCGTTGGATGGCCATCCAACAGTCACTTCTTGTGCGCCAACCTTTTTTTAGGAAAGCCTCAAATCTGTGGAAAATAGCATACAACCCATCTACCATTATTTCTAATAATTTACAGCCCATTTGCTAATTATTAAGGTTTTTTTTGAAACCATATTCTTTTTGTTATCATTACAACCCATATTGTGGCCAAGGTTAAAAATTATATGAAATTTTGCATATTTCGGTGCGGTCCAAACTATTTTTAATCCCGAAATTTCGACTCACATTCAAACTGATTTTAAAAATAAATGTATATCAATATAAAATCCAACAAATTCTCCACGCATAAAAATTAATGTAATTTAAAATCTCAAAATGAAAAAAGGATATTTGAAACTAATTGCCGGTTTGATATGTTTTACAAATGTACATCCCATTTCTCATTACTGATGGGCCATTTTCTCTGCCAGCCGAATGAAAGCTCTCCTCGTCTTGAAAGATTTGCAGCCCAACATGCCTGACAAAGCGACTTACTTGGCAAATCACAAAAAAACTGGGCTGTGGCCATGGACCCAGCTGTCAGCCTCTCCATGTACAGTACTCTTCCGATGGAATGTCGTTGACCATATTGACCACGCCGCGCCGAGAGCACCAAGGCGGTGGACGACGGCGAGGCCTAGGAAGGGGATGACGCGGAGCCGAGGAAGACGCGGCAATGGATGCCCACGCGGAGAGGAGTACGAGGGTTCACTCGTTCGGCTGCGGTGTGAGGCTGCCGTCGCCACAGGGCCTAGCTAGCGGTGGGAGTAGTAGGGGGCGATGAGGCCTCAACGGTAGCACAGCCGGCCACTGGAGGCAGGAGCAGGCGGTCTCCCCGGCGCTGGTTTGGGCGGGCAGCTAGTGCAAGAAGAGCAGCGATGGAAGAAGCAGCATGACCGTTCGATTCAAATCCAATGGTTACTGCTGCTAGAATCATTTGTTGACTAAGTTGACAAGCCCTACGTACGCGTCAACTTAGTAGGCCCACAAGTCAGCCTCCCAACCGGTGCACCCCAGATGTCAGTGGGAGGAATATTTTTTCGCATAATAAGGAGGCAGTTGATTGCGTGCGGCCAGGCCAGCGGAGGGAGTAGGGTGGGCCGGGGAAGCCTCTGCGGCATCACAGCGGGCCACAAGCGGAGGGAGCAGGCAGTCCCACCGGCGCTAGTTTAGGTGGCTAGAGCAGGAAGATCAGAGATTGAAGAAGCACGTCGGCCGTTGGATGGACATCCAACAGTCACTACTGCTAGAATCGTGTGTTCACTGATAAAGCCTTGCATAAACAAGTCAGCCTTGGAATCTGTGGCGTGTACAGCCCATTTGCAATTATTTTTATAATTTTTACTCATTTTCTAATTAATATGGAATTTATTGCATCCCGTTTTCCATTTTTAGACTTGCTGGCCATTTTCTGGTTAGTACCATGGTCAAAAAATTAACTAAATATGTGGGAAATTTTGAAAATTCGCAAATTTTTGCTGGCGAACAAAATATTATTAATCCAAAAATTAAGAGCCATACTAAAACAAATTTAAAAATAAATTAGTACTATGTCATGTGAAATCCAATGAAATACGTATAAGATATCAGTGAAGAACAAAAACAAAAAAAGAAACTTATATCCCATTTGCTATATTTTTTTTGGAATTTTCAACCCCTTTTGATATTACTTTTAACAGACATTGACCATACTCTTAAGCCAGGCCGTAGTGCATCCCTCCTCGTATTGAAAGAATTACGGCCCAGTAATTCATAGAAAACAAATAGGCCTATCTTGGGTATTCTTCAAAAAGAAATACGGGCTACCTATTTTCCCAAAGAACTGGTGCATGAGCATTTAGCTTTATTTATTTATTTACTTATTTATGTTTAGGGGACCATGAGCATGTACCTGGTCCGGATTCATGTGAGAGCCTCCCTTCCAGTTAATTATGGGCTTCTCTATTGGGCCTTCATCAGTGGGTTGCATGTTATCAACAAGTGGAAAATATGTTCCGTACGAAAAATAGTATGCACTACGTACAGTACGGGGCACTAAAGGATCGAACCGTGCAATGACTTCCAAAACATTGTGTTTGTCGTTCTAACAACACATTTATTCAACCAACAGACGAAATATACTACTGATTGTACATTGAAAATAGCAGCAGTAGCAACCAGGGTTGGGGTGCAACAGAAGCAGGAAGCAGGCGAGAAGAGTGAAGACGCAACTCTCTCTTCCAAACCAAACATCAGCCATCATTACAAAAGGGCTACAAAAAAGAACAAGTGTATGCATCAAACTAAATAAAGATCCTACTACACCAAGTGTACGCATCTAACTAACTGGCCCAGTTAGACATTACTACTTATTAAGCTGTGGAGATTGGCTGACGGCTTGATCCAGATGGGTGCCTGACGGGGGAAACTCCAGCCAGCAGGTCGAAGTCTGATACTTGTGACCCTCTCTCCTACTTTGGGCTCCAGAGCGTGGCGGCACATATCAGGGTATGGTGCATGCAGAGACGCACGGTAGGCTATGTACATAGTTTTGCCTGATGAACGAAACCGCGCTGCCATCATGATCCTTGCATGGTACTGAGATTGTCCACATGCGAAACAATGAGCTTGATTACCTCTGTGGGGAGCGAATTCCAGCCACTCTTTCGGCGGACGCTACTCGGTTCTGCCATTGTTAGTGCTTGGGTTTCGGACGAGGGGGGGAGGCGCCTTAGCGGGGATGGAAGATTGGACGAGATTATGTGCGGACAAAGATGGAGAAGCGAATATGTGCTGCGGGAAGTGGACAGGTGATGATGACTACAAGACGCCGCTTGACTTACGAGACACATACCAGCAGTGTAAGGTCATGTCGATGCCAGACAACTTGCTTGAGTGATCACAGTACTGGTACTCCCTACAGTGCTATGCCCTAACTTGCTTGAGTAGAGTAGTAGAGTAGGACTTTGCTCTACTACTAGCACCGGAGGAGTAGTATATTCTAATCTAAAATAGTTACAAACTTCAATGCCCGAGCGTTGAACGACTATGAACCGTTCTCAAAGACCATGAAGGCGTCTCGTCCTCTTCCTCCCTCCCTCTCGCACCGCCCATGATGGAGCCTCGCCGTATCTGCGCTCCATCTAACCCTGCCATCCAAACATCTTTTTGGTTAGAGTTAGTTCAGAGCTAATTCAAGGTTAGAATCTAACTCTAACCTCTAATTGAGTTAGAGTATCTAAACATGGCCCGTGTCTACATGGTGTTTGGACATGGGTGACAACCTCAACACCAACGGTGCTGCTCCCGTTGCACCGTATGTGTTTCTATCCTTCCTATTCGAAATCGTGGTAGAATTCATGTTTCTACTCTGTATCCTACTACTATGCTAGTCCACATGATTAGTTTCATCTCTGTTATAGCCATCATGATTTATGTTGTGCTTATTTGGATTAAATCTCGTAGTAACTTGCTCATATATTCAACTGGCACAACGTCCCCTACAGCCACTCCCATTTCATGGATGGCCTGGTCGATGCCTCCAAGGAGCCCTTCGTCCACTGCTATGAGTGCCCGATGCCGTTTTGTGGCTCGCTGGCGGACATGGTGCATCACCTCACGGATGCGTGCAGCGGTCACTGTTGGCCCTTCGCGGAGAACATCAAGTACGAGAAGTGCTACCCATTCACCATGCCGGAGTTGCTGGAGGATCACCGCCGCCTGCTAGTCTCGGAGGAGGACGGCAGCGTCTTCCTCTTGATCGTGGGGACCGGCGAGGCCCACGCAGGCCACCGCCCTATCTCTGTAATGTGCGTCAGGGGCGACACCGCTGACGCTAACACTGACACGAGGCCGATGTACGGGCGCGTGGTCAGTGTTACTACCCCTCCGAGTCGTGTGGGCGGCGACACCGGCCTCATCGAACAGACTACGACTCTGGGGAGCTGGGACTATCCCGCCAATGTGGACTTGGAAAACCCATGGCATCCTTTACCCGCCGACGCGGTGCACGGGGACTCCAAGGAGGTTCACCTGGACATACGCATTATCAAGTTAAATGTTGATCATTAGTCTTCGCTCAATGTAATCCGCTGTCTAAGCATGTGGAGACTTCCAGGCAGGATCTTGCTCTATAGGAGTATCGCACATGAATAAAAGTTTATCCGTTTATGGTTTAGTCTAGAATCTTCCATGTCTGAATCTTTACTACAGTACTGGTGAAAGACTTACGATGAACCATTTCTTACATCTCCTCTGCCCGCTTGCAAGTCATCCTGATTTAATCCCTCCGTCTAGGTGTATAAGGGCATGGTTAATATTACTTAATAGTATAGCCAACTGTTGACTATAAGAAAGTGCCATGTCATCTGTAGCCAACATGTATAACAATCGATACTCAAAAACTAATTCTTACTATTGTGTATGCACATGCAATGCACGTCTTAACAGTATGGTGTGATTCCACCAAAAAATACTTTGAAAAATGAATTCCGAGCAAAAAAATTGTTGATGCACACGAAATAGAGTTTAGAAATTTACTAATTGGTAGTACAAGATGCAACTACTTCCTGCGGTCATCCAATTTTTTTTGAAGAATATAAAAAAAAGTACGTGGTGGAACCCACAAATTGTTTACTTCAACTTTAGTTTCTCCTCCAGACCATCTCACATCGGCTCACAACCAACTCTTCTTTTTACTCATCACAACCTGACAATTGCAGCATAGTAGAGGAGCATAGGTCTTCTTTTCAGGAAGGTATGACACAGTGCAGCGATGGTTCCAGAACCAAGTAGATTCAGCTGCAGGCATTGTTCACTGTGAATCCCTCCAATACCAGCCGTTAGATTTAGGAGATGAGTGGCTAGGATTGATGCTCTAGGTGCAATCCAGGACACGTATACTATATAGTAGTAGTAGTATAGATAGTATAGAAAAGATCATTTCTTGCAAAGCACAATAAGTGTTATTTCTTCACAAGTTTTGGATGCAGGTTGAACAGTTGAACGCTTTTGTTTGCAAACGATGCCTTTTATCTATTACACCCGGATGTTAAAATAAACCTATCGATACCCGTTACACATGAGATGACCCCCACATCCTTTGTCAAAATAAACAACTCCCCGACCAATGCATTTCACTCTTCGGTGCAACACACGGGCACCTTACTACTATAGATTAGTACGACCAAAAATTGAACTAACATTATATATAGTACGATAAATGTTGATGCATGTCACCTAAAATTATATCTTTCAAAACTATGTTCAAATATGAATCCAACGATATAGTTGTTGTTGACATGCACTAACATTTTGTTAGTTAAATCTTCAGTCAAATTCAATGGGGGACTAATAAACCACGACTGATGTACTACAAGTGTAGAGGGCGGCACTGCACGGGAGTCTCACCTCTCACCCCGCTCGTGGCGCGGCAGTAAAGCCGTCATATCACAAAACCCAACCACTCCCAGTAATAAGTGGCCTGGTAAAATAAATGGACAAGCAAACATCACATCCCTCTGTCTTTTTTTCATTTCATCTCTCTGCATTTACTTTCTCCGGTTCATCTCTCACACTCGATCCCTAGCTACTGCTCCTAGGGCCAGTTCTTTTGGTGGCTTCCCCAGCTTTTCCCACAAGACTAGTCATAGTGGAGAGTAACAATAAGGTGCCTTACTCATTTATTTGGGCTTATAAACTACTACTCCGTCCTGGTTTATTCCTCACCATTGTAATTTGTGCTAAATTTTGACCAAAGATTTAACTGGTTTATTCCTCACCATTGTAATCCCTCCGTCTAGGTGTGTAAGTCATCTTACGAAAACCAAATAATCCTAAAACACTTAGGCACGGTGCATTAACTTCTACCTCGTTTCTTGTTTCTTGACATATCAACCAATAAGAGATAAAGAGTGTGCATGCTTTTAATGACTTGAGATATCAAACATGACATGCAGTGGTTAGTTCATTGCATGCAATACTATTAATTAGCAAATAAACATTAACGTTTCTCATTTTCTCCTCCTCCTTGGTCACGGTACACAGCCTAAGAGCAAATACAATAGAGACTAGTCAGCAGGCTATATCATCTTCCACATCAGCAAAATCATAGTTGGAGGAGAGAGAAGTGAGAAGAAAATACCAAGCGGGCACTTAGCGAGTCGCCGGGCAATAGCACAAGCAACGAGGAAAAGGAGCCTGCATGCAGCCCATGCAAGCGCTACGGCCGGTGTTCAGCTCCCCCCAGCCAATCCTGTCACTTTCCTTTGCCTAGCACAACATGCATGCATTAAATGTATAGCCAACACTACAGCCATTCTACTGTATGAACTTTTTCAAATACATGCTACGGGTGACATGGCTCTACTATAGAGCCGGCAGCAGGCTTTACTATTAACCTTGCTCTAAGATGACTTACTCACCTAGACGGATGGAGTAGTGCATGTGACATGCACTAACATTTCATTAGTTAAATTTATGATCAAAATTTGACACATATTACAGTGGGGACCAATAAACGAGGACGGAGGTAGTAGTTATGGGATTACTAATCTAGAAGCCTAAAAGAACTGGCCCCTGGTACTCCTGCTAGTAGTAGTACTCAAGTTGGAATTCCAATTGCACGACACAACTTGTTAGGCAAAAAATTCGATACAGGGTGTAGGAAGCGGTTTGGGAATTCGCATGCCTTTCCAACCAGTGAGATACTCCGTACAAAGTACGACAGAGAAATAACCACAGAGAAGGAAGCTAAAAGTAAACAATCAAACGAGCATTTTTGCATTTGTTTTGCACTGAATCGTTTCACAAGCTTGACTAGTGTTGTTTTTCTACTTTTACAAAAACCCCATCGTAATGTTAAAACATGCATTTGCACGTAGATAAGTAATAGTAGTACTCCCTCCGTCTAGGTGTATAAGTCTTCCCTCTTTCTTGGTCATGGTGCACAACCAAAGATGACTCATTGACCTGGACGGAGGGAGTAGCACAGTCTGCAAGCATATATCGAGAGAGACGTGTAGTGCGATAGTATATACTAAAGTTTGTGCTATATGGACGTACTTGCAAAATGCGTACGAACACACAAGGTTTCCAAACTTTCCCTTTTACATACTTAATTAAGGACGCTAAAAATTCCTGAACGTTCGGGATTTATCATTTGCGTCCCGAAACTAATGAGATCGCCTTACGAAACAAAAATTATACTCCTCCTAAAAGCCACGACGCTCGCAGGAGCGCTTGCGGCGCGCCACGAGTGCCCTGGTGCACGACCGTTTCCCAGCGCGCTGACACAATGCCTCTTCCTCAGCCTCGCAACTCGTGAGGTGCTGATTGGCGGCTTGCCGGCGGGCGAGCGCGATCTCACCGGTGTGGTGATCCGGCGCCAACAGGCACTCCTCCTTGCTGGAAGTGTGCACCCGGTCCACGTACCCCCAGGGGCCTGACTGCACTTAGGGAGTCGGCACGGGCGTCCTCCACCACCCTCACGGCCCTCACACGAGCCTTCTGCCAAAGAGCCAATCGCCTGACTCTCTCGGACGTGACATAGGCCTCTCAGGAAGCTTGTTCCGTGGGGCGCTTCTCTTCCTCGGCCTTCTTCTCCGCCTCTATTTTGGCGCGCTCTGCTAGAGGCAAAGCCTCCCACAAGGCAACATCCATTTCTTTGCAAAGCTCCTCAAGGCTGGGGGGTTCGGCGGGCGGCACGGCGTTCTCCTCGTAGCGGGGAGCTGACGCGTCCTCCGGCGCGCGTGCTAGCGAGATTGGGAACGCCGACACGTCCACCTCAACGCGTCGCGGCGAGGAGCGGAACACCGACGCGTCCTCCTCGACTAGTGGCGGCGAGGAACGGAACACCGACGCTTCCTCCTCGACTAGTGGCGGCAAGGAACGGAACGGTGACGCATCGTGTAGCGGCGAGGAGCGGAACATCGACGCGTCCTCCTCGACTAGTGGCGGCGAGGAACGGAACAGCGACGCATGACCGTGTGCGCGGTGCAGCGAGGGGCTCCTAGGGCTTGGGAGGGGCGATGGCATGGTGGTCGACGTGAGACGGAGGGGGAGGAGATAGCGATGAACATGAACATGAGGGGGAGGAGATAGCGATGTTGTGGGAGGCGCATTATTTATAGCGAGCAATGGCACACCTACGTAAGATATGGACTGAGCTGCACTGAATTGTTGGGCCCATATGTCAGTGACCCAATGCACCTACAGTTAAGTAACAGCTACGTGGGCATATTTGTTGGAGTAAATTACGGGGGAGCGAAGGGGTGGAAATATTGCTGGTCACAACGGATTGGACGAGCGTGGGGGAGGAGTCATGCATGCAGATTTTTTCACACGGGGTGGAGTGGTGGGACCGCCGGAGGGAGAACGAGAGTTTGGCAGGCATATTGTTTCCACACATGGAGAGGAAAAATATTTGGAGACAAACGGGCTTCTTGCAGGTATGGGGAACGGTGCATAATAAGTCATCTTGCATGTCGGGCTAGGTATAGTCTCAAGTCATTAAAAACATACACGCCCCACACATGTTCATATTTCAAGGTGCACTAAATTATTGCATGCGATGATTAAGGCTGGCCATAATGATGGTATCTTAGCTGGTATCATGCACAGGAGAATAGCAAACATGCTGATGTGGCAAAGAATTAAAGAAGAGAGGGGGGTTAGAGGGGGGTTAGAGTAACTAGTGTTCATGCATGCATCTCGTTTTCCATTCACATTTTACAAGTAAAATCCGTGGACAAACTTTGACCCAAAGTACGATGGGGACTAGTAAACCAAAATGGAGGTAGTAGTTTTTTTAATCAAAGAAGGGTTTCCCCTTCCGATTTTCATTATTGAAAACCAGCATCTAAATCTAAACCATAGTATTTGCCCTAGAACTACCAGGTTCAACATCGCAACATAAACCCATACAACCTCCATCGCAAAAAAACCATACAACCATACGCCAAGGAGGTACGTAGTAGTATGAATTCCATTTTCGCTCCATACCAATCGTTCTAAAAACTATTACTACTTATAACGCGCCATTGAAAATCGGAACTCTTAACCCGCTAAAAACGATATTTTAAACATGGCTACTCGATCTATGGCAACTGGCGAGCCACCGCGCTCCAAGTCATTCACTTGTGGTCCCGACCATCAACTCCTACGGATCAAATTATCACGCGAGCTGACTATTCCTACAAAGGTGCTCCACCACGTACCCGGTACCCGCGAATGCAGCAATCATGCACCTAGGGTTTTAGGGTTTATTTGTTAACGTCGCCTTTACGTAACACTCATGTGTGCGAGACGGCGAGAGGCCAACTGCGTGCGTGCACCTCTTCTCTTCGCATATGTACTCCACCGTTTGTCTGGTGTCCAAAAAATTATAATAACTACTAGCAATGTGCCAATGCGTTGCCACACGATCAAAGTAGATTAATACATATTCACCAGTTTGATAGAAAAAAAGTCTAGTTTTGAAATACGTATATCACTTAAAATATGTTATGTTTCACTCAAAATATATTCCTTTGGCGGTTTTGATGAGATAAGGGAGGAATGTTGTTGGTTTCAAGATTCGAGAAGTGGTATATGTCTAATTTCTACTCTTACTAGCAATATGCCCGTGCGTTGCACAGAACATCAAGATCTTGTAGGAGAAAAGGATGAATGAGGGAAGGCCTTATCTGCAAATGTGTTGAAGAGTGCGGGTAAATTGCCATATTTTCCTTCCTATCCGTCAGATATAAATTGTACGACCTACATTGCAGGATGGCAGGCCCACCATCATCACCAACTCTATTTTTTTCCCTACTCTTATAAAAAGCATTGTCGGTGATGATCGTGTGCCTGCCATCCTGCAATATAGGCCATCCGATCTATATATCTAACGGATAGGAAGGAAACTATGGTAATTTTGCAAAAAGATACCCACACCCCTCTCCACATTTGCAAATAAGGCCTTCCCTCGTTCGTGCTTTTCCCCCACAAGATAAACTACTCATACAAATGCATCTTGATGTTCCGTGCAACGCATGGGCATCTTGCTAGTTGTTGCAAAAAGTCCATGTGTGTGTGAGAGAGAGAGGGAGAGTGGAGGAGGACGGAGTGCATGTGTGACAAAGACACAAGGAGTGTGTGTGCGATAGGTATAACCTTAAAATGAGGCGATAGTGTGTGTGTGTGTGCATGATCGAGAGGGCGTGTCTCAAGAAGGGAAGAAAAATCTACATAGATACAAGGAGCGGGAGAGAGACATGTATGCGATGGTGGAAGCACGAGTGTGTGGGTGTATAAACCTATCTAGAGGCTAGCTAGTCGATAAATATTTGTGAGAGAAATACGAGTCGGGGTGCGAAAGCGAGAGTTTTGCGTGTGTGTGAGAGAGACGGTAGTCGGGAAGGGGAGTGGAAGCAGGAGTTGTGTGTGTGTGTGTGAGAGAGAGAGGAGACGGTAGTCGGGGTTGTCTGATTGGTAAACAAATGAATAATGTCGGTCTAGGATGGACACGAAAAGGAGACCGCAACAAATGTTGTGTCTAAAGAAGAGAGAGAGAGAGAGAGAGAGAGAGAGAGAGATAGAGTAATTTTAGTGGTATGTTTCATATGTAGAGACATATAGGGTGTGTGAGAGAATCCCATAGAGAGAAAGACAAAGTGAAAGACGAGTGGAGACTGTGTGTGTGGCGGTGAAAACGAAAGTTGAGGTACCAAGTGATACCAGAGAACAGTAGAGACGTGAGAGATAATGAAAACCATGTAATGTATAATGATATGGAGAGTGTGACACTTCTCAAGGGAGACGTCGAGAGACCATGTTTGCGAGGATAGGAGAAACATGAAGTGAGCATGCGGGTGAGCTGGAGAAAAGAGAGTGATAGCTACCTGAAGGAGCATGCATGCGAGAGAGATGGGCGTGAAAGGAGTGAACAAAAAAGGGATTCAAATATTTGAATTCGAGATGATGATACATGTAATCCATACTAGAACCAAAATTGATCTATCAAACATGCATACTCATATGAATTCACGCACATCTATGTTATTTAATATGTAGATATAACTGATCCATACATTTTAGTAGAACATAATTTGGTTAAAGAATTTCGAATTCAACCTTAAGATTTCGAGATCGTTGTATTTGTAAATCATATTATACATATAAAGGAGCAGAATTCTTTGTTGTGCTTTTGAAAGTATATATAAGAAAATGATGTATATAGAATGTAATTCTAATTGAAAATGGATCCCACCCGGAAAAAATAGAATACAAACGGGAATCAAATTGAGTTGGCACGGTAAACATGCACTCTGCAAAATTTGAACGAAGCGGGGAAAGTCGCAGTAACCGCCCAAAACCAGAATCTGCGAGATGGAAACCACTACTGCCTATCCCTGCCACGCGAAGCCTATCTGCTCGATTTCTATAGGTTTTGATAGGGGTAGGTTTGTAATTTCACCCGAACGTGATGTAACCGCCTCTCACCCAGATTCATACACGGTGGGCGCCAAAACACAGTGTGTCCTCGGCCGAAATCGACTCCCTCCCCGATTCATATTCATACACGATGGGCGCCAAAAACAAACTCTCGTTGGCAAATATTTGGGGTATGCGAGATTACCGTCCTATGCCCAACCAACTAATGTTGCTGTGATGTAGTAGAAATTTGAAACGGGGGCTAAGTTTGTAAATTTCCTCGCATTTGAGACAAGCGTGCCCTGAATACATGGTTCCCCCTTCCTCTCTACCTCCCTTTTCCCCATTCGTACTCCGTGGGCGCCAAAACACCCTCTCCACCCCACCCTCCTCCGTCCGCCACCCCATCCACCGCCGTCATCCTCCACCATGCTGGAGCTGATACCCCGCCGCCGCCGTCCATTACAAGAGATCAACCTCTCTCATCCACGGCTTTGGACCGGGATCCTTGCATCCCGTCCTCTCGCTTCATCCCCGCCATCGTCCACCTTGCCGGTGCCGCTCCTACGACCATCTCGTGCACCGCACCCCGCCACCACCGTCTACCCTCCTAGATCTGCTTCCACTCCGCTGACATCCATCGCTATCGCAGCACCGTCAAATTCTCAGCAGATGCGTACACAGCGCCGCACTAGATGCGGTACTCTTTCGTATCTGCTCAACTTATTTATCACAGCAAGAAAATAGATCGCCACTTCTTTACTCTGATTTCTTGTCTTGGTTGTGGAGTCTCCTTTGTCTGGTTTGCACCTTCAGATCCGCCATGGCACGCTCAACAATATACTCCCAATGCTTATGGTTTTCCCCTTTTATATTCCACACTAGTTAAATCATAGTAGACTAAATTTCAAAATTGGGTCAGTCAATTTTTCAGAGCTCGCCGGAGTTCGCCGGTGTGATTGAAGGGGCTCGGGTGGTTGTTGTCGGATTTCGGGTTCCGGCAGACCCTTGAGGTTCGAACACTGGGGTGTGCGCGGAGATTTCGCCTCCTACCTTCCTGCACCCCTCCACCACGCTAGGATCAAAGCTATGAAAAGAACAGCACAAGGGACACGGGGTTTATACTGGTTCGGGCCACCGTTGTGGTGTAATACCCTACTCTAGTGTGTGGTGTGTGGATTGCCTCTTGGGCTGATGATGACGGATAATACAAGGAAGAACAGCCTCGCGAGGGTCTGTTCTTGGTTGGGGCGATGAACCGCTGGGAGGAGTTCAGCCACCTTTCTCTCTCTCTCTCCCTCTTTCCAACTGGTCGACCCTTTGCCATGTGGGTGTCTGGTCCTATTTATAGAGGCCCTGGTCCTCTTCCCAAATATTGAGCGGGAAGGGAGCCAACAATGGCGGGCTAATTTGAAAGGGGACAGCAAGTATCATCTATCCTGACAAAAGTAGTCTTTGCCTGCGCAATGCTCTGGTGATGACGCCGTCTTGGGCTCCACGGTGACCTCTGTCTCGTAGTCCTCCTGGTCTTGGTCTCGTTGCACCGAAACGGCAACCTTTTCCCGATGCCTCGGTACTCCACGGCTGCGCTTGCCCCCTTTCCACCAAAGAGGAAAGGAGGACGCTGCGCAGGCTGGCACTCGCCTGGCGCCCTTAGTCGTCATGGCTTGCGTCACGGGCACCTCGCGAGGTACCCCGCCTTGATCTCTCCGCCTCCTCGTGAGCCAGCCTGACGAGGCCATGCCCGAGGAAGCTCCGTGTTGTCCACCCCACGAGGCTTGGCCCCTCGTGAGGGTCTTGAGTTTGTGTCGGTGAAGATGGGCCATGCTGGGCCCCCCTTTGAGCCACGCCGCAGGCCGCAGGCAGGCAAGTCTGGGGATCCCCGTTCCCAGAACACCGACAGTAGCCCCCAGGCCCAAGGCGCACCCGGACTTGGCCGTGCAGGGAGGCGGAAGGGCAAGAGCGAAGCGCCGCGGGCCCTAACAGCCTGCGGCCTTAGGCGCCACGCGGCAGTTGATTGGACGTGGGCAGCACTGTTCCCCCACGCCATCCTTATCTTGCGCCTTGCTAGGCGGACCCGTAGTCATACACAGTCATTCCCCTTTTATCGCTCGAGCGCTTCCTATCCTTCCTACGCTCGAACCCTGGTTTCTATTTTCAATTCAATCTCGAATCCTCCCCCCCCCCTTTCCTATCGCCATGGCCCCGACGAAGAAGGGAAGAGGGAAGAACCCCGTGTCTCCGCCTCGCCCGCCGCCGTTGGCGGCCCCCGCCGAGGGTTTGGGTAAGGTCAGCTTGGCTCTGGCCACCATCTTCAATGAATGCGGGAGAACGACGGCCTGGCCCGCGTCCCACTTCTCCATCGGCAGGATAGTTACCGAGGTCCCATATTTCACCGACGCCCTATGGGTAGGTCTGGTTTCCCCCTTTTCTGATTTCTTCAATGTCGTGCTCTCCCACTATCGGATCCACATGTTGCATCTGAGTCCTGAATACATCACCCTCCTTTCGTCTTCGCCTTCGTCTGCGAAGCCATGGTGGACATCCCTCCTTCGGTTGCCTTGCTGCGCCACTTCTTCTCACTGCATCTTGTCGACCCTACCCAATGCTGGGCGTGCGCAAGCTTCGTTCCAGAGACTGCCGCCTCTGGGATTGACTTCAAGCTCCCCCTGCCCGCGGTTGGGTTCTGCGAGCGGTGGCTGTATGTGGACGCAGGGGTGCCCAGCCCCCTGCTAACGGAGCCGACCTCGCCTGCTGTCCCCAATTCGGGCTGGGGCCAGGTGGCGCTTGAGAGCCCCCGGCTCGTCTTCGTCTGGCGCCGCTTCGCGCTCTTAAGGTCGCTTGGCGCGACAGCGCCCAAGGTGGTGAAGGAGTTCCTTCTATGCCGCGTTGCTCCTCTTCAACGCCACTCTCGCCGGATGTGGGCCTTCCATGGGCGCGAGGATAGTATGAGGCTCCAGGAAGAGGACTTGGCTCCTATGGTGCTGAAGACGGCGCTCTTGACCCTGGCTGGGGACCCCAACCCCGGCAGTGTCCGGAAGGGAGGGCCCTTGCTGTACCTCTGCCAGAGCAGGGTCGACTTTGTGAAGCAGATGCCTGCCTTTGATGAGTGGGGGCTGCGCCCCGCCGGCCTTTAGGGGTCTCGCGAGAATCCGGTGGTGGTGACTGCCCTTCCAGTTGGCCAAGGCGACTCGTCCTCGAGTGGCGGAGCAGGGAGGTATGAGGCGCCAGAGGCCGAGGGGGCTCCCGGCGTGGCGACGGCATCGGGCGAGGCTCATGAGGAAGCAGTTATCGGGGCCCGTACCGCTGAGGCTGAGGGTGACAAACAGTTGCCCTCTGCGCCTGCGACTGGGGCCCCTGAGGCTCCAGCTGCTTCTCTTGGGGAGGCGATTGGCGGTGCACATCAGGCAGGCGCCCCTGACGCTGATCGTCTTGACGCTCCATCTTTGTCGCAGGTCGATCCCTGCGCCTGACTCTTCGGCCGCTTCCGCATGGATTTTGGGGCTCTCCGGAAGAGAAGGGAGGCCCTGGGCGGCGGTTTCCCTTGTCGCCTGCTGAAGCGCAGAAAGTACTTCGCCACTGATGAGTAAGCCTTCTCCTTTCCCTACTCCTGACCATTCCGTTGCTCTTACTGACCCTTGCTCCGCAGGCCCCTTCCAGCCGAGCTTGCTGAGACGGCTAAGGAGGCGTCTCCTTTGGCTTTGCCCCCTCCACCGTCCTCGAGCGCCCCAAGCAGCGGAGCCCTTGTGGCGAGGGCAATCGAAGAGGCGAACCATCCCGAGGCGTATCGTGGCCCCGCGCACCTCGCGATCCTCCTTCGCGAGCCTTCTCGTGGCATAGCCAACCTGCCATGGGCTTCTCGCCTGGTCGTGGACTGCGATTGGCTGAGGCGCTTCCTGCGCTCTTCTCCTGAGGTCGGGCTGGCCCCAGGCCAGGCTTCTAATGCGGCATGCCCGGCCGTCGTGAGGGTGCCAGCCCCCAGCCCAGAGGGGGAGCGCTGACCTGCAGCCCCCGGTGCTTGCTTGGGGCAGATGATGGTGTGGAAGACGTGCTTGAGCACGCTCGGGAGCGTCACGCTCTCCGCCAAGGATTCCTTCGAAGGGCGACTGACGCAGTGAGCCTGTTTGGTGAGGAGCTTGCTGATGAAGACGCACCTTGAGGCCGAGGGCCTGCGCCTGGCTGCAGAGAGGCGCGAGCTGGAGGGCGCCATCGCCCTTGCACATCGTCAGCACGACCTTGATGAAGCAGAGGCCAAGGCGTTGTTGGTGGCCTCTCAGGAGGCTCGGTCTCGGGCTGCTGAGGAAGCTCGGGAGGCTGACCGGCGGCGAACGGCTGCAGAGGAGCAGGCTCGGGAGCTCCTGGCCTGGTGCCACTCGCTGGAGGAGCAGGTGGAGCTGCGCGAGGCAGCCCTCGCGTCGATGAGGGTGGCCTCCGGCGACTCGGCGGAGCTCCAGAAGCGTGAGGAGGTGCTGACGCTGGAAGCCGCCGAACGTACCCGCGAGTACGAGCATTTGGAGACGAGGGAGCGCTTGGTGACGCAGGTGGAGGACGATGTCGCTGCACAGGAAGCCCGTGTCCTGGAGGAGGTCGGGCGTCGGGTGGCGATGGCACATTTGAACCTCGAGCACGAGTTCAAGGAGAAGCTGGGGTTGATCCGGGCCGAAGCCGAAGGCAGGACTGATGCCCTGAGGGCCAAGCTGGAGGAGGTGACGCGGCGGGCTGATGCTTCTCGGGCCGCCCTTGAGGTGGCGCAAGGTGGGCTAACCACCTCCCAGGCTGAGGTGCTCCTTCTTCGCCAGCGGGTGGAGGAGGCTGAGGCCGTCGCGCGCCAGAACACGGACGAGATACATCAGCGGCGGCTCCTAGAGCATGAGCACGGCCCCATGCTGACCACGCTCCAGGAGAGGGCCAACACGGCCTTGGGCAACATCTACGAGGAGACCGTCGGCGAGCCGCATGCGGTTAACTACGCCGGCAATCTTCAATTCTTTACTGACGTGGTGACGCAGCTGGAGGCACGGTCGATCAGGGCTAACAGGTTGGTGGAGGAGAGGAGTCGCGCCCTGCTCAGGCGCGCCTTTTCCCGTGTCTTCAGCCATCTCCGGAGCATGGATCCCCACTTCGATTTCGATGCCACCATCGCTCCAGTCCCCCAGGCCGTCCGAGGTGAGCTGGCGCACTGGGTGGAAGACCATGTGGAGGCTCTTATCAGGGCCTTTGCCTCGGACAACGATGACGCGATCGTGGCGGCCAACGAGGGCGGCGTGACGGGCGGCCCTGACGCCACTAGTGGCAACGCGGGCAGCGGTGGCGAGTTCAGCGATGCCAGCAACGGCCCCGATGGCGCTCCTAAGGACGCATTGGGAGATTCATCCGACTGATTGTGCATCGTTCCTTCTTACCCTGTATGAATAGAACTAAGGTTTTGGCCTGATAGCTATGAGAGCATTTTGGAGGGGGAGCCCCTCATGTAAAACTTGTGTTTATCGTATCAGTAGGAGCTACATTGCCCATGCGCCCGTGCCAAGATGTTGGCTTAAGCGACGCGCTGGTCGGCTAATTTACCTTTGTCCCGTGCTGGCCCTGGGGCAGCCCACAGGAGGCTGTGGAGCCCGGAGTGTTTCCTGATTGAATCCATTGGACCTGCAATAAGACGCCCTCCTGAGAGGACACAGCGGCGGCAGTCTGGGTTGCGCGCAAGCTAGGCCTGACCCGGCTCACGAGGGGAGGCAGCTGAGGCGAAGCGGTAACCGAAACGCGAGAAATTGCTCGAACGAGACTAAGCACCCCTTCCCCGAACACACGCAAATCTCAAATTCGAATCCAACTTGAATCCAGCGGTGGAAAGCGGCAACCAAAAGGAAGAGCAACCAAAGCAAACAAAAGGCCGCGTCCGACACCTAGTCTAGTCTTGGACGTCTTCTCACCAGCGCGGAGCTAAGTGCTACCACTGGGCGTGGGAGGGAGCACCAGGGCCTGAGGCCGGCACCCCTGAGTCTCCGGGGCGTGTACAGCCCCACTCATTATTACGTGAGAGTGTCACGGGGCGGCGAGCTTCACAGGCACTGGGCCTTCTTCACAGGTACTGGCCTTGCTTCATATCGCCAGATGAGGGCCCCGCCTTGCGCCACACTCTAGTGCCATCAGCAACGACCGGAAACCAGGATGCCACTCGATGGGGTAGAGCGGTCGCCAGCGGTTCCCCCGACGACCACGGGTCCTCCGCCGGGGGTAGGCCCTGGGGAACCTCCCCAGCGGAGGGCCTACCTCCTGAGAACGCCTTGCTCCGAATGCCGCGGTGGCGATGTCGGATCCCTGCCTCTCTCCTGCAGTCCCCTGCGCCCTCCTCCCGAGGGTAGGAGACTGTGGGAGCGGGGCAGCTGCTCGCTGCAGCGACCTGCACCTCCTGCGATCCATGGTTAGCGTATACCTGCTCCTGAAGAATTAGCGGTACCCGATAATCATTGCCTCCAGCGTGGCCAGTGGGACCGTCCCGGGGCTCCTGGAAAGGCTCAGCTTCTAGTGCCTCGTCCCCCCAGCTTGGGCTGAGGAGCGAGCCTTGTCCGTTCTCATAAGGGTGTCCTTGGTCCATCATGAGGGGCACGTATTCCTCCGGTGCCGTCATCCCGAACGCCACGCCATAATGCCCCGCATGCCATGCGGTCCTGCCTGACGTGCCCACCGTGGGGTGGCAGCGCGGCCGCCCACTGGGGCCACGGGTCGCGTTGAGTCCTTCCTCTTCGCGGACCGGGGGCGGGGGCAGCGCCACCGCCGGTCCGCCTTGAAGCCTGTGGGCGCGCGCGGGGCCCCCGCATGGGTCGCCCTGGTCTTGAGATGGGAGCTGGGTGGAGAAGGGGTGAGCCCCCGAGGCGGCGAAGCCTAGGAGCTCTGCCACTCTCTCCAGCAGCACGTCGTGGCCGCCCTCCAGCAGTCTGCACTGAAGCAGCTCTCGGGCTGCCATGAGTGTGGCTCTCGAGTTCGCCTGCTCCTGGCGGGTGTATGGTGTCATGGTCGCGGCGTGATTGGAGGCCATTGCTGCCGACCGCGCCTGCCGCGGTCTAAGAGTCTATCCGCGTCGCCGCGGCCCGCAGCGCCCTGTGGACCGCGAGCTGCCTGGGGCATGGGGTCGCCCGAGGCGAGAGGTTCTGCGCGGGCGGGCCACGCAGCCCATGGGTCTGGGTTGCCCTCCTGGTCGCCGGGCATGGTGATGACGACGCTACGGGGCACGGAGCGGTGGAGGACGAATTCCGGCGCACCCCTACCTGGCACGCCAAATGTCGGATTTCGGGTTCCGGCAGACCCTTGAGGTTCAAACAATGGGGTGCGCGTGGAGATTTCGCCTCCTACCTTCCTGCACCCCTCCGCCACGCTAGGATCAAAGCTATGAAAAGAACAACACAAGGGACACGGGGGTTATACTGGTTCGGGTCACCGTTGTGGTGTAATACCCTACTCCAGTGTGTGGTGTGTGGATTGCCTCTTGGGCTGATGATGACGGACAATACAAGGAAGAACAGCCTCGCGAGGGTCTGTTCTTGGTTGGGGCGATGAACCGCTGGGAGGAGTTCAGCCACCTTTCTCTCTCTCTCCCTCTTTCCAACTGGTCGACCCTTTGCCATGTGGGTGTCTGGTCCTATTTATAGAGGCCCTGGTCCTCTTCCCAAATATTGAGCGGGAAGGGAGCCAACAATGGCGGGCTAATTTGAAAGGGGACAACAAGTATTAGCTATCCTGACAAAAGTAGTCTTCGCCTGCGCAAAGCTCTGGTGATGACGTCGTCTTGGGCTCCACGGTGACCTCCATCTCGTAGTGCTCCTGGTCTTGGTCTCGTTGCACCGAAATGGCAACCTTTGCCTAACGCCTCGGTACTCCACGGCTGCGCTTGCCCCCTTTGCACCAAAGAGGAAAGGAGGACGCTGCGCAGGCTGGCACCCGCCTGGCGCCCTGAGTCGTCATGTCTTGCATCACGGGCACCTCGCGAGGTACCCCTCCTTGATCTCTCCGCCTCCTCGTGAGCCATCCTAACGAGGCCGTGCCTGAGGAAGCTCCGTGTTGTCCGCCCCGCGAGGCTTGGCCCCTCGCGAGGGTCTTTAGTTTGTGTCGGTGAAGATGGGCCGTGCTGGACCCCCCTTTGAGCCACGCCGCAGGCCGCAGGTAGGCAAGTCTGGGGACCCCCGTTCCCAGAACGCCGACAGTTGTGGGGCCTCGCCAAACGAAGAAAACTCGACATGGGTGGGGGTTGGGGAGGGGGTGGGGGTGGGGGTGGCGGAGGAACATAGGCGGTGGGGGCCGGTGGTCCGGTCGGCGGCCCGTGCGGTGTTCTGTATGGGAAGAATCAGAGACGAGGAAGAAGAAGGGTTAGGAGATGTAGGATCTTCATCCAACCGCCTGAAATGGTTGAGAGTCAGCTGGGAGTTGCATTCTTAATGCGCTCTGGTTCATCATGTGTGGGCACTGCGCAACCAACATTTTATTACCCAAAATCTGCTTCTTCTTCTTTACCATGTTCCTCTTCCGTTCTTCTTTAACATGTACTCTCTCCGTTCCTAAATACAAGTCTTTGTATAGATTCCACCATGGACTACATATGGAGCAAAATGAGTGAATCTACACTCTAAAATGTATCTAGATACATCTGTATGTGATCCATAGTGGAAATCTCTACCAAGACTTATATTTTGGAATGGAGGGAGTATGATAGTAGTACAGTATGATCCTTGTACTGAAGATGAGCAGGGACATTTGCAGTGTAGAGGTCTATACGGTCGATTGTGATGGACATTTTGAGCCTCTTTGATTCGTAGGATCTTGTAAACATAGGAATAGGATTTGTAGTGGCATGCCCACTTGAATCCTATAAGAATAGCAAGGAAATGTGGGGAGCTGTGTCACCTTTGAGAGTTACACTGATATTAACAGTACCGCACCTTCACTTGAAGAGAGCTGGTATCCGAAGCCTTTCTAGCCGTACCGGCAATACTAGCACATATAATCCAGCAAGTTCCACTTTGCGGATTTTACTCTGATGCTTAAGGTTTTCCCGTTATATCTACACTATGATCTGTGTAGCTGCTTTGTGTCGCACTAGCAGCAGTCCACTCTTGAAGCTAAACACTACAATGACTTACAAAATTGGCACTAAGGCATTGAGTGCCATTCTAGATGCAATGAAACTCATACGCTCCCCACCTGTTGATTCTTATTCAGAATACGATCCTAATGACTATTCTAACATTGAGGAGTCAAAGGCAGATGGCCTGTCCTGTTTACCCATCAAGGTGCCTGTTCTAATTTGGCAATGTTTTATTGATTGCGGGTATCTTTCATATGTTGTCTTGCATTTCTTCTACTTTGTTGCACCGCCATCTGCTTAGTTTACTCATCATATATGTCGAGATGCCATGCCCATCCATTATCAATACCTATTCCATCTGGCATCATACCATGTTTTTCGACTCAAATGTTGTTCTTGTGCATCAAACATCAAAAAGGAAGAGGGTGATTGCCGAACCTGAAGGAGCACCAGCAAAGTCCTTGAAAACCGTGGTGATGCTAGAGAAATCAGACAGCACCTCACTTATATTGGTTGTACAACCAGTGACACAAAACGTAGGACCGACTCCAGCAGACTGTACCCATACTTCATTGGCCACAACACTAGCCCCACCACACAGGACCTGCACTCCAGCAAAAGGTATACCGATTTCATTTGGCATAGCACCAGCTGTACCACAGAAAAATCCCACTCCAGCAAAAAGTACAGCAAGTCCACCGGCCGAAGACCTATCCCAACTGCAGAGACAGCCAATTCCTGCAGATTGGAACCCCATTCCATTTATTCCCAGTTTAAAAGACAATGCTTTCAATGTTGTTAGGGACTACGTGCATATATTCCCATCATGGGAAGATTATTGTGAAGTCAAACACCATTTTCACATCTTCCTCTCCAACTTACGTGTAAGTGCTATTATTCATGGTTATTATTTTCCTGTTTTCTGCTGATTGAACACATCAATGATTTACATTACATTGTTGTAACTAGGCGAGGGTCAATCTGGATAGTCATGACGAGCAAAGCTTGCTTGTGCTTTTCAAGGAAGCATTGCAGCAGTATCGGTGTTACCTAAGGAAATCACACTTTGATGGCAAGTCTATAAACGAATTTCTGGTGAAGTCTCCTGTGCTAAATTTAGAAGACATTGAATGGGAAAACCTTGTTATGCACTGGTCTCGTTCCCAGGATGAGGTACTGTCTATGAAATCACATGACAATTTGAACTTCTACTTTTCCGCATGTGCCTTACGGATCTTTTTTGCAGGAAATCTACTTGAAGAAGAATTCCAGTTTGACAAGAACAACAGGATATCGCAAATATGTTGCTCGCTGCTTTGCTCTTGTTAGTACCTGTTGTCGTGTATCACTGTACTTGCATACATACCTGGTTCATTATGTGACAACAGTATGCATGATATCTTGCTTATCAATTGTTCGCTCCAAATTATCTTATATGTATGAATGGTTACATTAGTGTAGAATATATCCAATGCGAATGTTTTTTTAGCTCTGCATTGTTCTTGTAAGTACATGCTGTCCTTTATCAGTGTACTTATAATGACAGGTAGTTGTTCATGTACCATCACTTTGCAGCTTACTTTCCTTTGCCCTCCATTTTCTACACATCAGATCTATATTTACTCTTACCATAAGGTTGGTACTGAAGAAGTTTAGCTGTGCATTGCTCTTGGCTGTACCTTTTGCCTGTATCGCTGCACTTACATTTATAGCTACTTGGTTATGTAGCATCACTCTTCATCTTATCTTAAATATTATCCATTTTTTCGTATATTATCACATCTATATTTACTCTTAACAAAATGTAGAATAAAGGCAATGCTTTTGAAGAAGATTCTGTGGTAAACTTCTTGAATTGCCCCCCCCCCCCATCAGCATGGACAAGGCCTTTATAGAGCCTGTCTTCACCAATAATGTAAGTTTGTCCATCTCAAGCTTTCAAACTTTGTTGTATATATTTGGTTAGGCATGACTGCAACAACTGTTTATTTTTGGTGTTTGCATCAAATTGCTTGTTTAAAGTTTATTATGTAGTTCATAAACAAAAGACAAAAGTTTGTCCTTTCTCAATTTAAGTTTTTAGTTGTACAACCAAGTTCCTTCTTCATACCATGTAAATTAAACTATACAGAGAAAGTGATCTTCTTTTGCACTGCATGTATGCTTCTGTTCTTCATCCGTAATCCAGTGGTGTGGTGAACCTACCACCTACAGCACAACGTCATATTCTGCAATGTCTTAACTATGAACAATGTCATATCATTCTACTATTATTTAAACCGTCTCTTTATTTGCCAATCTGAAATGGTATAAATTGACAGCACACTAACCATTGATACTTATGAGTTCTTGATCTATAATCTAGTGGTTTTGTGAAGCTGCCAACTCCTTCACAATGTCATTTCCTGCCATGTCTTGACCTGAACAATACCATATTGTGGTAATGCAATTTTAAACTGTGTCTCTTTATTCGTCAGTAAGAAATGTGATGAATTGTCAGCACTGATACTTTTATGTGCAAAACCTGTCACCTGTCTGCTTGTTTATCTTTCAGAGTGAGGAAGATATAAGTGTTGAACAAGCGCAGTCTCGTCATCTTGCTCAGCTGCTTGCGCTGCAGCTCCCCAGCAGGGCTAACCTTTCTTGAACTCTATTGAAGTGCTGTCGGTTTTGTATATTATTTTGTCGGCGTGTTTATTTGCACTGGTGGCGATCTTTGATGCCCAGTGTATGTAATCTGCTGTCTGCTTGTGCTTTATTATCATAGTGGCAAACTTTGATGCCCAGTGGATGTAATATGCTATAATTTCTTTATTGTATAGTCTAGGTTTTTTCTTATTCACGATGCTGCAGTTATTTTACTGTATATATATCCTGTCTTCGCAGTAAACCGGCCAAACTGTAAAATTACGGTACATAATCGGGTCGTCATGCATTCACGATGTAGGTTGGGCCTGAAACATGCCAAACATCTCACGGGCCGGCAGCAGCCCGAAATGAACCCCGGCCCATGATTGTGCGAATCAAATCAGGGGCTTTTAACAGGCCAAAATTGTCTTTGTCCTTGTTTGGCCCAATCAGATATCGGCTGCGAGCAGGCCAGATGCAAACCGGGCCGTAGTTAGGCCCAACTATATGACGGGCTTTTAACATGCCGAAATTAATATATGGCCGAAATGTTAAACAGGCCCTTAACAAGCCAAAACTAATATTAGGCCGAATTACTAAGTGGGCCTTTAGCAAGTGGGCCCAAAAGCATAGTGTCCAATTGACGGGCCGAATCTTATATGGGCCATAATTGAGCCCAAAGCCTCTTAAATGGCCGAACCTGATCTGGGCCGTAATTTGGCCCAGAACGTGGTAGGCTTTTAAGGGGCCGGATCTCATATGGGCCACTATTAGGCCCGGAGCGTGGCAGGCCATTAATGGACCGGATCAAATATGGGCCGACATTTGGCCTAAAACATGGCAGCCAGTTAATGGGCCGGCCTACTAGGGTCCTCAAAATCTTGTGGGCCTACAGCTGGGCTGGCCCATTAATGTTGGCGAAATCTCATGGGCCTTTAGCTGCACCAGTAGAAAACAGGCCTATTGTCCCGATTCGTAAGGGCCTTTTGCCCCGGTTCCTAAATCGGGACTAAAGGGTTGGTACTAATGCCCTGTCCCTTTAGTCCCGGTTCAATCCAGAACTGGGACAGATGGGCCTCCACGTGGCCTATGCGCGGAGCCCAGGCAGGAGGGCCTTTGGTCCCGGTTGGTGGCACCAACCGGGACCAATAGGCATCCACGCGTCAGCATTTCCGTCGCTGGGGTTTTTGTTTTTTAAAGGGGGGGGGGTTGGGGGTTTTGGGGGTTAATTTAGGTGTTTCATATATTGTGTTAGCTAGCTATAATTAATAGAGAGAAGTGTCCTCTCTTATGTCCGTGCTTGGTCGACGCTACGTACTATACATACGTATAGAGAGGACTAGACACTCTAGCTAACTAGTAAGCAAACAAAGGAATCAGAAGATCATCATGAACATATATGCATACAGAGAGAAGTGATATCGACCACCTCTCCTTCTCGAGAGATTGGTCAAACAACAAGTTCTCGTATATCTATCCGACACTACCGGCTACATATATACAATAATTATCTCTTACAAATATAATCTCCTAACATACGGACGCATGGTCCACATAGTATACTCCGTCTTCAGCGATCACGTGGTCAAGAAAGAATGCCGCCAATTCCTCTTGAATTTCTCGCATGCGAGCTGGTGCTAGGAGTTCATCCCGCTTCCGAAACATCTAATTTGAAGAAGGGGGTCAATACATATATATATATATATATATATATATATATATATATATATATATATGAATGAATGAAACTCAACACAAATGATGGTAATAAAATAAAATTGTGAATGTTGTTATTTACGCACCTCATATTGTTCTTCAGAGTATCCCCACTCACAGGTCGTGTGGTGGATGGACTCGCAAACGTAGTATCCACAGAAATTATTCCCTTGTTCCTGCCAGAACCACTTTACAAGAAATGGAGGTCAATCAAACTGATAAGCAAGAATGCCAAATGGTATTGATGAAACTAGCGCTTGAATCACTAGGAGATGCGCGGAACATGCTACTATAGTACTTACTTTCGAATGTCTAAATTACAGCTTCTTCGGCAGTCCCGGAGCTTTTTTGGTGAATTTTCTCCAAACCCTGCCAGACAAAGAAAACAATTACTAGATATATCAGGAAATGAACAAAGTTGCTGATATGGTGGATAATGATCGATTTAACTTACTTCTTGAGCATTTGAGTCATGTCCGCATAGTCCTGGGGATCTTTTCGTCTCGAGTCTAAGACGGTTACTAGTCCCTGCTCAAGCTTAATCTCTAGGAGAATATAGTGGAAACTACACATGCATGCATAACTCATCAATTACATAACTATAACCTTGACTAATATATAAGGGAAACTGAATATGCACAAGACAGTAACACTCACTTAAAATTGTAAGGAAAGAGTATTATATCTTTGTTTTCATGTATTACCATCGATCGTAGCAAGTTGGCTTCGGTATCCGCGACATGAAATTTAACCTGAGTTGCATCTATGAGATTGTGTTAATGAACCCAATATCACCGATTTGTCTTTTCTTCAATTCGACGATCTTCAATCTGCATAATATAGTGAGGATAATTATAAATACATGCAATGAAAGAGCTGAGCTATATAGAGAGACTTAATGACAGAAGTACTACTACTGTAGGATCGAAAGTATGTCTAGAGGGGGGTGATTAGACTACTTGACCAAATAAAAACTTAACCTTTTCCCAATTTTAGTTCTTGGCAGATTTTAGCTATTTTGGGACAAGTCAAGCAATCATCACATAATTCAAGCAAGCATGCAAAGAGTATATTGGCAGCGAAAAGTGAAGCATGCAACTTGCAAGAATGTAAAGGGAAGGGTTTGGAGAATTCAAACGCAATTGGAGACACGGATGTTTTTCCCGTGGTTCGGATAGGTGGTGCTATCCTACATCCACGTTGATGGAGACTTCAACCCACGAATGGTAACGGTTGCGCGAGTCCACATAGGGCTCCACCCAAGGGCAACGGTTGCGTGAGTCCACACAGGGCTCCACCCATGAAGGGTCCACGAAGAAGCAACCACCCACAAAGGGTCCACGAAGAAGCAACCTTGTCTATCCCATCATGGCCATCGCCCACACAGGACTTGCCTCACTAGCGGTAGATCTTCACGAAGTAGGTGATCTCCTTACCCTTACAAACTCCTTGGTTCAACTCCACAATCTTGTCGGAGGCTCCCAAGTGACACCTAGCCAATCTAGGAGACACCACTCTCCAAGAAGTAACAAATGGTGTGTAGGTAATGAACTCCTTGCTCTTGTGCTTCAAATGATAGTCTCCCCAACACTCAACTCTCACTCATAGGATTTGGATTTGGTGGAAAGAAGATTTGAGTGGAAAGCAACTTGGGAAGGCAAGAGATCAAGATTCATATGGTAGGAATGGAATGTCTTGGTCTCAACACATGAGTAGGTGGTTCTTTCTCAGAACATATGAGTTGGAATGATGTGTGTGTTCTGATGGCTCTCTCACTGAATGAGAAGGAGGTGGAGGGGTATATATAGCCTCCACACAAAATCCAACTGTTACACAGTTTGCCAATCTCGGTGGGACCGAATCAATAGGCTCGGTTGGACCGAAAATGTAAACCTAGTGACCGTTAGTGATTTTTGGTGGGACTGACATGCAACTCGGTAGGACCGATATGGTTAGGGTTTGGGCATAACGTAATCTCGGTGAGACCGATTACACAAACTCGGTGAGACCGAATTTGGTAATTAGCTAATCAGTGAGTTGGTCGGGCAAACTCGGTGGGACCGATTTGCTCTTTTGGTGGGACCGAGTGGAACTCGGTGAGACCGAAAAGTTACAAAGGGGAAACACTGAGTTTACATTGCAATCTCGGTGGGACCGATTCGCTCTTTCGGTGGGACCGAAAAGTTACGAAAGGGAAACAGAGAGTTTCCAACCCCATCTCTGTGAGACCGAGATCCCTATCGGTAGAACCGAATTGCTAGGGTTTGGCAATGGCTAATGACAAGTGAAACTCGGTGGCGCCGGATAGGAAGAATCGGTAGGACCGAGTTTGGCTTAGGGTTTAGGTCAAATGTGGATATGGGAAAGTAGTTGAGGGTTTTGGTGCATATCACTAAGCACATGAAGCAAGAGGCTCATTAAGCAACACCTCATCCCTCCTTAATAGTATTGGCTTTTTCTAAAGACTCAATGTGATCTTGGATCACTAAAATATAAAATGAGGAGTCTTGAGCTTTTGAGCTTGAGCCAATCCTTTGTCCTTAGCATTTTGAGGGTTCCACTTTCACATCCATGCCATGCCAATCATTGAGCTTTCCTGAAATAATCATCTTGGAATAGCATTAGCTCAATGAGCTATATGTTGTTATGAATTACCAAAACCACCTAGGGATAGTTGCACTTTCAATCTCCCCCTTTTTGGTAATTGATGACAACATATAGATCAAAGCTTCGACAAATGATAATAAGGAAGAAATATATCGCCGCTTTGAGAAGTATGTGATAAGTAAGAGCTCCCCCTAAATTTGTGCATATTTAAAATTTGCTTCGGACTGCAAATGCACAAAGAGTTAGAGTCATGGGTTACTCTTCCATGTCACATACATCTTGGTGGAGCGCTCAAAATGATAAGAATGAAATACATGCACTCATCACCAAGAATAATGAATGATCACACAAGATAGATAGGATAACAGTATTAAGCAAGCATTAAGTGTAGCTTATGATCAAACACATGATCATCAATGTCTCACAAATAATGACGTGGTATCTCAAGCACACAAAAGCAAACAAGTGTTCGAAAAACCACCAAATAAAGCAAGAGAGAAAAGCAACACTCTCTCTCTCGAAGCCTATGATCTATACATCTTCTCCCCCTTTGGCAACAAGTTACCAAAAAGTTCCTAGAAAATGCATAGCACTAGATCGACACTCAGGCTTGATCTTCAGGTGGTGGTGGAGTCCGGATCACTCCAAGGACGAAGGCTTCGGTAGATGCTGAAGTAGTCGCTGGAGTTGGAGCTGAAGTAGATGCTGGAGCTGATGCTGTAGCTGGTGCTGAAGTGGTGGCTCTTGTGTCAGCAACTGGCATGGCAGATGACCTCGGGCCTCTTGGTACTCTGGAAAAGGCATGAGTAGTAGTCCTGCCTCTCCTCTCCTGCATGTCCTCCTGGAGCTGCTCCACTGCAGACTGAACTTCCGTTACCTTGACATCCAAGTCATAGAACTTCTGTTCCATGATTCTCTCTAGGCTCTGCTGATTCTGAGTGAGGGTGGCCAGACTTTGCTCAATCCTCAGCGTGGATGCAATCAAGTAACCAAGCTGCTCTTGTTTGGTCTTCAAGAAGTATTCATATGCCTCCTCTTGAGTAGGCATCTTGGCAGCTTTCTCCTTCCTCGCCTTCTCCTTCTTTGCAAATGCTTGGGCAGATGATGGCTCGTTCTCAGTCATGACCACTTGGTTATCCTCAAAATCTGGACGGATGGGCAAATGTTCCTTATCCAATAGATATATGCCCGTGCCCATCTTGGAGTTGATGAGCTCCTGAATCTTAGGGGCATATCCGCAACTCCTCTTCTGATCTGCTGCAGTCCTCTTGATTGTTTCCACTATGAGGCTCATCACTTTGAACTTCTGAGGCACATCAAACACATGTAGCAAGTTGATAGCATGGCCTCTGATCATCTTGTGATCTCCAGACTTGGGCAGTAAGGTGTGCCTTAGTATCCAATTGATCGTAGGCAGTCCTGACAGAAGGTAATGCACAGAGCCAAACTTGAAGGTGTCAAGAGCTTCATTGGGAATTTCCTTGTACATATTGAACATGGAGTTGTGGTCCATCTTCTTCTTAGCATAGATATCCAAGTCTTCATCTTGCTCCTCTGGGGCATTAATGATCTGTGCCCACTTAGCCACTGTAGATTGGTACCTTGTACCCTCAGACATCCATGTGATCCTCCCATCTGGATAAAAGTGAGCCGTGGAGTAGAACGACATGATAAGCTCCTCGTTCCACTTTGTGAGCTTCTGCCCAACAAAGTCAGCTACTCCACAAGCTATGAAGCTGTCTTGCACTCTAGGATAGTGCTCCTCATTGTCCTTGATGTATGTCCAATCA
Source organism: Triticum aestivum (assembly GCF_018294505.1). Lineage (NCBI taxonomy): Eukaryota > Viridiplantae > Streptophyta > Magnoliopsida > Poales > Poaceae > Triticum > Triticum aestivum. The sequence goes on along the minus strand of NC_057812.1, from coordinate 487,370,609 downwards.
ACCTAATGCATATCACAGACAATGGGCTTCTTATCTAACAGCACAGTCTCATAGAAATCCTGCTGCTCCTTGGTGTGAAACCTGTAGTCCACGGCAGTCCTTCTCCTTGAAGCATATGGGTCTGCTTCTCTCCATTTCCTCAGCCCTGAATCTCTCCTGAGCTTCATGTCCTCAACCACAGGATGAGCATCGTTGTGGTCTGGGATCTTGGGCTTTAGCTTTCTCAGGACATTTTCTTCCTCTTCTTCAGCAACGGTCTCAGGCACTGGGGCCTTGTTCTTCTCAGCTGCAGGAATGCTCCTTGTATTTCTCTTAGGCTTTGGCTTTGGAGCTGTCTTGGCCTTGGAAGCAGCTCCCCCTGATTTTATGGCATCTCCCATAAGCTTGGGTGCCTTGGGCGCTGGTGCAGCTGCCTCTTCTTCTTCTTCCTCTTCCATGATGGAAGCTTTTCCAAGCACTCTAGCCACAGTCTTCTTCACCCTTTCCTTTCTTTTCTTGCCCTCAGCTGCAACTGGCTCTTGGGGAGTGGGCTTCTCAGTTGAGGCTCTTGCCTTTGACATGGGCTGCCTTCCTGCTGGCCTTTTGATTTTCAGGCCTGGCTTAGTGCCTTGAGCTGGCTCAACTCTCTTGGAAGTGGCCTCTTCCTCTGCCACATAGTCCTCATCTTCAGAATCTGAAGTCCTCTTCTTCCTTTGTCTCATGGCAGCCTTTGGCAAGTTACTAGGAGTGCTCCTGCTGCCTTCATCAGATGAACTGGAGGGACTAGTGCCCTCACTCATCACCACTTGCTGTTCTGACAGATTCTGGCTATCACTCTGGTCTGACATGCTGCAAACTGACTGCTGACCCTTTGAATAGATTATAGATGAGATAGAAAAGATGAGCATCACAAAATGCAGAGATTTTTGCAAAAAGAATGATCCAAAAACTTAGTTTTAGTTTCCCACTGAAATCATCTCGGATCTACCGATTTTCAAACTCGGTGATACCGAAGCAGTTTTGGAACCTAAACTAGTGAACTCGGTAGGACCGAGTCACAGTTCGGTGGCACCGAGACTGCTAGGGTTTCACTGAGTTCAAAAATCGGTCACACCAATAAGTAATTCTCGGTCAGACCGAGTCTCACTTGTGCAATGGCATAAGCCAAAACGGTGGGACTGAGTTTTTCAACTCGGTGGGTCCGAGATAGTTTCGGCGGAAACCTAAACGTAGAATTTTCGAATCAAACCTAATCTATGAGCGTTTTGACTGGATAGAAGTTTATCAAATGTGGCTAGAAACAATATGATCACAATGTGCTAGGAATCAGATTGAGGAATAGCACAAAGATCAAGTCCATACCCTAGTTCGGCAGGGACTTGCTACGGCGGCAACGGCGGGGCAGAATTCCCGTTGACGGCGACGGAGACCAGTGACTGGAGGCTGCTGGCGGCGAGAAGACGATCTGGAGACCACGAGGGCAGAGCAGGCTATCGCGCGGGCGAAGGGGTTCGGAGAAATTTCCAAATTTTCCCCGTGACTATATATAGCCCGACCCTGTTGGTGTGACCGAGTGGAACAACTCGATGGCACCGAGATTCATAACTGCATGCAGTAACTGAAACTCGGTGTGACGGAAAGGTTCAAATCGGTTCCACCGAGATCGAAAACCTAGATCAACTTAATGATCTCGGTAGGATCGGAAGTGGAGTATCGGTCAGACCGAGAATCATAAAGAGGTTTTGTAAGTTTAAGTCTATGACGAATCGGGGACTCCGAGCGCTCCTCACACAGAGTGGTTCGAATCTGACTTGATCAAATTTTGTGATGCAGCATGAATAGAGTTTGAGACGAGAAAAGCATAGATAGCTAGAGGAGGTTCTTAGGCATTCTTGTCCATCCACTTAGCAAAAGGAAATAAAGCCAAACAATCAAAAACAACAAGTGGATGTCCTCGAATGAGTAAAATATGCAATCAGCATGATCACACAATAAGATGGCAAATGAAATATGTGACAAGGCATGCACAACCAATTCTAGCATCTATCAAGCAATTTGCGATGACTAGGTCATCTATATATGAGTATATTGACTTAGGAGTCAAGTGAGATCACTTGATCATAGGTCATACTCATCGTTTAAGCTCAAGTGGGGTTACCACTTTTACATAAAGCATTGTTGTGTTCACATCTTTAGAGTTGCTTTAGCTCAAGTCTTAGAGTAAAGCTCCCCCTAGATGTGATATCCCCCCTAAGAGGGATGAACTAACCTTGGGTTTTGTCGATGATGACTTCATGTAGATATTGAAGATGTGGATGCTCAATGTTGATGTAGATCTCTTGGAGCTATCCATTTGAGTGAATTGCACTTTCAATACCTGCATGGGTTAGTCCCACAAGGAACAAACAAGGATATCCATAGACATAGAGTGATGCACACAAAAGAAGATGTCCATGAAAACTTTTAGGTTACCTTGTCCCTTGTCTTACCAACAAGAGGGTTTGTGACTCCTTGAACTAGTGCAAGATGTGGAAGTTGATTGCACTTGTTTTTGCCAAAATGATAAGAGTGAAGTATGTTGGTGGAGTCACCCTCAAGAACTCTCTAGTTCTTCTTCTTTTGGATCCACATCATCTTGATGGGAATCCTTGGAGTTGTAGTCGTACTTGATGAAGTGGAACTTGAAGTAGTCTTGGGAATCCACTTGACTAAGGTCTTAGGAGCTTCTTCAAATGCATCAATTTCCTCTTGAAGCTTGTCCTTGCCTTTTTGCTTGTAGTCTTGTGGTGGAAGATCATCTTGAGCTTGTGTCCCCTTGAAAGAAGCATACTTCTCTTGTTGAGGGACAAACTTTGTCTTGGGGTATTGATCTTCTTCCCACTCAACTCCATTGGCATCGAACTTTCGTTCAAAACCAACACCTTGATTCTTCCGGTGCATTCCTTGCTTGCGCACAATTTCCTCAAATTGCTTACTCCCGGCAAGGCTTTTGTACACTCCTTTCTCTATAATTCCCTTCAATAAACTATTTTCTTGCTCAAGTGTAACTTGGCTAAGAGAATCATTAGTGGAATCAAGAGATCTACTAGAAGCAACAATATTGGATTTAACATGATCATTGTTACTGCTAGAGGAAGAATCTTTCTTGTCACTAGACTTGACTTGAGGCAAGTAAGTGGATAAGAGTAAACGCTTGGCAATGTAAGAACAACTTTTCTTGCGGAGATCATCATTGATTGCCTTTAAGAACTCATGCTCTTGCTCAAGATTGAGCTTTTCAAAGCGTAATTTCTCATGAGCTCTTAAAAGTTCTCGATGATCTTCGAAGATAGTGTCATGAGCTAACTTAAGAGTTTTTAGTTCTTTAGTTAGAGCCTCAATCTTCTCCTTATCATTGTCATTCATTTTATCTTGATTAGCATATTTAATTGATAGTTCATCCTAGTATTCATCACTAGAGTTGTCACCAAGCAAATCATCACCTAACAAGTCATATTCATCACTATTGAAATCAACATACTTGGGGTGTGTTACCTTAGGACCTTTGGCCATGAAGCATCTTCCAATTCCTTCATTTGGTGAATCAAATATGTCGTAGGAGTTGGTTGACACAAGTGCTAGACCGGCAACACCTTCATCTTGAGTATCTTCGGAGTCGGAGTGATAACTTCTCTCGGAGTGGCTATCGGAGTCGGAGCCGGATACCCATTCACCAACATGAGCTTGATGTCTTCGTCTTGTGTAGCTCCTTGATGATTTTTCCTTCCTTTCGAATCCTTGCTTCTCCGTGAGTATCTTCGTTCATAACGATCATCTCTACTCCTTCTCTCTCTTGGTGGTGATCCTTTGCTTCTTCTCTTTGGAGAATCTTCTCTTCTCTTGTAGGGGGCCGTACACTCATTGGAATAGTGTCCGGGTCTTCCACAATTGTAGCAGTTTCGCTCTCGACTAGAAGATCTTTTGTCATTGTAGGACCTTGACTTGGAGCTTCTATCTTTGCTTCTACTCTTGTAGAACTTGTTGAAGTTCTTCACCATTAAGCTCAATTCTTCATTGAAGTCTTGTTTCTCACTTGATGATGTAGGGGCTTCACATGAGGCTTTATAGGCACCACTTGATTTGTTGTGAAGTTCCTCTTTATCCTTAAGTGACATCTCATGAGCAACAATTCTTCCAATCACCTCCGTTGGCTTGAGATCTTTGTAATTTGGCATCATTTGGATCAATGTGCACACGGTATCATATTTTCCATCCAAGGCTCTTAGAATCTTCTTGATGATGAATCTATCGGTCATCTCTTCACTTCCTAAGCCGGCAATCTCATTTGTGATGAGAGCAAGCCTAGAGTACATCTCAGCGACACCTTCACCATCCTTCATCGTGAACTTGTCAAGTTGGCTTTGAAGCACATCCAACTTGGATTCCTTGACGGAGTCGGTACCTTCGTGCATATCAATCAAAGTGTCCCAAATTTCCTTTGCATTCTCAAGGCGGCTGATTTTGTTGAATTCTTCGGGGCACAATCCGTTGAAGAGAATATCACAAGCTTGAGCATTGTATTGCAACATCTTCAACTCATCCGCGGTAGCTTCACGGTTTGGTTCTCTCCCATCAAAGAAGTCACCTTGCAAACCAACACACACAATAGCCCAAACAGCGGGGTTATGTCCAAGAATATGCATTTTCATTTTATGCTTCCAACTAGCAAAATTAGTACCATCAAAGTAAGGACCTCTACGGTGATAATTTCCCTCGCTAGACGCCATACTCTCCTAGGTTGTGAAACCAAGGCTATGACCACCAAAAGCTATGGAGATCAAGCAAATAGAGACCAAAGCTCTGATACCACTTGTAGGATCGAAAGTATGTCTAGAGGGGGGTGATTAGACTACTTGACCAAATAAAAACTTAACCTTTTCCCAATTTTAGTTCTTGGCAGATTTTAGCTATTTTGGGACAAGTCAAGCAATCATCACATAATTCAAGCAAGCATGCAAAGAGTATATTGGCAGAGGAAATTAAAGCATGCAACTTGCAAGAATGTAAAGGGAAGGGTTTGGAGAATTCAAACGCAATTGGAGACACGGATGTTTTTCCCGTGGTTCGGATAGGTGGTGCGATCCTATATCCACGTTGATGGAGACTTCAACCCACGAAGGGTAATGGTTGCGTGAGTCCACACAGGGCTCCACCCAAGGGCAACAGTTGCGCGAGTCCACACAGGGCTCCACCCACGAAGGGTCCACGAAGAAGCAACCACCAACAAAGGGTCCACGAAGAAGCAACCTTGTCTATCCCACCATGGCCATCGCCCACACAGGACTTGCCTCACTAGCGGTAGATCTTCACGAAGTAGGCGATCTCCTTGCCCTTACAAACTCCTTGGTTCAACTCCACAATCTTGTCGGAGGCTCCCAAGTGACACCTAGCCAATCTAGGAGACACCACTCTCCAAGAAGTAACAAATGGTGTGTAGGTAATGAACTCCTTGCTCTTGTGCTTCAAATGATAGTATCCCCAACACTCAACTCTCTCTCATAGGATTTGGATTTGGTGGAAAGAAGATTTGAGTGGAAAGCAACTTGGGAAGGCTAGAGATCAAGATTCATATGGTAGGAATGGAATGTCTTGGTCTCAACACATGAGTAGGTGGTTCTTTCTCAGAACATATGAGTTGGAATGATGTGTGTGTTCTGATGGCTCTCTCACTGAATGAGAAGGAGGTGGAGGGGTATATATAGCCTCCACACAAAATCCAACCATTACACAGTTTTCCAATCTCGGTGGGACCGAATCAATAGGCTCGGTCGGACTGAAAATGTAAACCTTGTGACCGTTAGTGATTTTCGGTGGGACTGACATGCAACTCGGTAGGACCGATATGGTTAGGGTTTGGGCATAACGTAATCTCGGTGAGACCGATTACACAAACTCGGTGAGACCGAATTTGGTAATTATCTAACCAGAGAGTTGGTCAGGCAAACTCGGTGGGACCGATTTGCTCTTTCGGTGGGACCGAGTGGAACTCGGTGAGACCGAAAAGTTACAAAGGGGAAACACTGAGTTTACATTGCAATCTCGGTGGGACCGATTGGCTCTTTCGGTGGGACCGAAAAGTTACGAAAGGGAAACAGAGAGTTTGCAACCCCATCTCGGTGAGACCGAGATCCCTATCGGTAGAACCGAATTGCTAGGGTTTGGCAATGGCTAATGACAAGTGAAACTCGGTGGCGCCGGATAGGAAGAATCGGTACGACCGAGTTTGGCTTAGGGTTTAGGTCGAATGTGGATATGTGAAAGTAGTTGAGGGTTTTGGAGTATATCACTAAGCACATGAAGCAAGAGGCTCATTAAGCAACACCTCATCCCTCCTTAATAGTATTGGCTTTTCCTAAAGACTCAATGTGATCTTGGATCACTAAAATATAAAATGAGGAGTCTTGAGCTTTTGAGCTTGAGCCAATCCTTTGTCCTTAGCATTTTGAGGGTTCCACTTTCACATCCATGCCATGCCAATCATTGAGCTTTCCTGAAATAATCATCTTGGAATAGCATTAGCTCAATGAGCTATATGTTGTTATGAATTACCAAAACCACCTAGGGATAGTTGCACTTTCAACTACTTACAGACAGTAGCAGGTGACTGTTGCTTTATCGAGGGCCAATTAATTGAAAAACTGAAAGAACTCCTCAAATGGAATAGGCAACAGTTCAATTCCAACGAGGTCATGCTCCTTTTTAAGTCTCACATACAAAGTACTCCTCCCCGCAGATTTTCAAGTACCAATCATGCAATCTTCGCATCATCATTGATAGAGATCTTTCATCTTTGACGAGAGGCTTCCCATACTAATATCTTTGTATCTGCACCTCCATGAAATCATAATGTACATCGTCGGGCAGGTAATCTCCAAGATTGCTATAACCGGGCACCATCCTCGGATCATTAGCGACGATGTCGCTAGGCACCTTGAGCGGGGGGCACGATTGCTTCGCTTGTTCGCCAAGCTGGGCAATTTGTTTCCCAGCTCATCGTTCTTTCAGCCTTTGATCACTGACAGTACTTCCCGACCGCTCCACCTTGGCAAATGCTTTTCCAATAATGCGCTCATAGTTGCCTTTCGGTGGAGACTTGGGTGGTTTTGTCAGGGCAGCCAGAGTGCGCTTCGCTTTCATCGGATCTACCTTCTCCTCCGGAGTTGGATGTTTCTTTGCTTTCATCCCTTCAAAGAAGTTCCTCACTTCTTCTCGCGCGATCTCGGCATTCTCCTCCGGGGTCCTCTCATATGGTAACTTCTTTGGAGTCTCAGAGAAGGACCGAATCTGTATGTCCTCCCGCCTTTGGCTGTACTGCTAGACGCCGGCAGAGCAGACGGAGCGGTTGTCTTCTTTACTTGCTTACGAGGCGGAGGAGAAGGACTACGATGCGCCGGAGCAGCCGGAGCGGCGGCGGGTCTCTTCCGCCCTTGCTGACGAGGTGGAGAAGGTGGAGGCTGGCTGCTCGGGCGCGCCGGCGCAGGCGGAGAAGGAGGCGGAGTGCTGCCACGCGCCAGAGAAGGAGCCGGTTGAGTGCCTTGATCGTCACTCGCCAGAGGAGGAGGCAGTGGAGGAGGCGGAGTGCCCTGACTCGCCGGAGGAGGAGGAGGAGGCGGAGGCGTCCAGTTCGGAAGGCTGATGAGCTCCTTCCGCCATAGGCATGGAGTCTTCAGAGCAGAACCCAGCCGAGTCTCCCCTTCACCGATAGGGTGGTCAAGCTAGAGGTCCTCAAATCCCTCCGTTATTTCATCGACCATCACCCTAGCATATCCTTCTGGAATCGGCCGGCAGTGAAAAGTTGTGCCGGGATCAGTAGGAAAAACAGAGCCAACAGCCGCCTTGACCTTCATATTAATCCATTGCGTCATAAGGTGGCAATTTCGAGACTCCGTGATAGCATCCACGGGATAGCTGACAGGAACCATCAAGACATGCTCCGGCTGAAGCAGCTCGGTGGAAGCCACGCTTCTTCTCTGCTGAGATGGCGGGGTAGCTTCGGGGGAAGCTTCGGCAGTTCGTTTGCTGCGATTTGCTTCTCGTTCCTCTATCGCTTGTACCCTAGCGTGCAGCGCCTGCAGTTGGGTCTGCTCCACTTTCTTCCTCCTCTCGTGGCATTTGTAACCGCGTGCGTCCGGAAACCCAGCCTTCCATGGAATGGAGCCTGGCGTGCCTCGTGTCCGTCCAGGGTGCTCAGGATCCCGAGGGCCATTGTGAGCTCGTCATTCTCTCTGTCTGGAATGAACGTCCCTTGCTGCGCTGCTTCGATATAGTGCTTAAGCCTCTTGACTGGTATTTCCATTTGCTCGTCCGTCCCTGTCACATCCCTGGTCCTGTTATGCACTAGGCTAGACCCTCATGTGAGCATCATGTTTTAATTCAAATGAAATTTGAATTGAGGAATTTTCAAAAGCCTCAGAAGACCTCTAAAAATAACCAACATTTAAATCTCATCAAATGAGTCCAAAGAAATGTTCCTGTTACTCTGTGAAAATATTGGTAAGAGGTAAAATTCAAACCAATATTTTTGGAATCACAGAATTATTTATTTTTGGGTCTTTGACTTAAACCAATGACATATTTGAGTTGAATTTATTTCTATTATATAAGAAATAAAGTTCAAATATTTTTGTAAGTTGCCTGTGACCTTGGACTAGTTCCTGAGCTCACATACAATTTACAGAAAGTTATAGAAAAATGATTTGATATTTTAAATCAAATCAAAACCAATTGCAGAAAATAGAAAAGAGAAAGAAAGAGAGAGAGAACCCACCTGGACTTACCTGGAGCCCACCAACCGGCCCAGCTCCAACGGCCCAGCCCATCACCGCCTTCTTCCTGTCGTCTTCCTCCCTCGCCAGAAGGACGGAGGCGCGTGCCCGCCCCGCGCCGGCCACCTCCTCCCTCCCTGCCTGCCTGGCCCCTCTCCGATGCGCCTAGACGATGCCACGGAGATGCCGAACCCCCTCGACCTCTCTATCACTCTCCCCGTGGCCCTCCTCTCCTCTGCTTCCTCTCTCTCACTCGCCCGAATGCAGCCATGGACACCGACGCCGTTCGCCGCGGCCACCGGCCACCCCTCGCCCTGCCGCTGGGCTCAGGAGCTCCGCCTCGACCCCCTCTTCCTCCCCACCAATCCACGGCCCTCCGGAAGCCCTGCAGCGTCGCCCTCAAGCTCATCTTCAACCTTCGGCCGCCGTCAACCTCATCATCGATTCGTCGCCGTTCATGCTTCCCCGAGCTCGCTGACCCTCCCTGCATGATCCCCGTGAGCCCCTGAACCGATTTCCCCTCTCCTTTGCCCTGTAAGGCTGTTGTAGCCGTGCTAACCACCGCGGCCGAGAGCTTCTCGCCGCCGGCCATGGCGTGGTCGTGGCCATAGCCACCGCAGCTCGCTCCCGAGCCCACCGTCGTGCTCACCGCAACCTCAGTAGCCCGTAGCCACCACCAGCTCCTCCTGCCGTGCCTCCTAGTGACGACCCCGAGCTTGCCCGAGCTCCGGCAGCCGCCAACGTCGTCGCCGGCGTCTTTTCCGACCATCCCGAGCCCAACCGCCACCACCACTCGATGCGCGAGCTCCCCAGCTACGCATAGCGCATCTCAGCCGTCGATTTGGTCGACGGAGGACCAAATCCGAGCCTCGCCGCCGTGTCTGGCCTCGCCGGTGTCGAGTCGCCGGCGGGTTTGACCCCGCTGACCAGGGGTTTGACCTCCCTGGGATTAACATGCGTGGGCCCTGCACCTGACAAGATTAGTTTAGGACTAATTACCCCTGCTGACACTGACAGTGGGCCCCGTGGCTATTAATTTGATTAGTTAGAATTAATTAACTCTGTTAGTCACTTGTGTCACTGACGTGTTGACCCCGCTGGTCAGGTTTGACCCAGACCAGCCCCTGTTGACCTGCTGACGTCATGCCAACGTCATGCTGACGCAGTAAACCCTTTTCTGGATTTTAAATAAATCTAAACGATTTATTTATTTTAGAAAATAGCTAAAACTTCTAAAAATCATAGTAATTCAACCGTGACTCCAAATCAAACAAATTATATATGAAAAATTATTAGAAAAATTCAAGGAATCCATCTGTACCATTTTCATGCATGTTTGAACAATGTTTGTCCTCTGTTTTGGACAAAACAAATAAATGGCATTTAAACTCTCACATATGGAGTTTGAATTTGAATCTTGTATTCAAACCAACCCCATTTAACTTGTTGCTAGATGCATTAGCCCAAAACATATTCATATTGCCATGTCATAGCATGCATCATACTATGCATTGCATTGATTGTGTTTCTTCTATGTTTGCCGGTGTTGTTCCCCCTCGATAGACGCTGTACCGATGATGTGATCGTTGACACTGATGAAGACTGAGTGTTATCTTCAGAAGTGCCAGGCAAGCAAAACCCCCTTGTTCATTCCGATACAATCCTACTCTCTCGCCCTGCTCTCTTTTACTACATTAGAACAACAACGAGTCATTTGTTACTTGCTGCGGTAGCTGAACCCCTTTATCCTCTGCATGACCTGTCATTGCCACAGTAAATAGATGAAACCCACTAGTATGAGTAGGAGTTGTTTGAGCCCTGTTGTGCCTACTCATTCATGTTTGTTTGTCATGCCTGCTACTACTTAGAGTTGAGTCAGGTCTGATTCATCGGGAATGAATCAGAGGTGTGTGAACATGTCCTACTGTGTGTGAGCTAAGTGTGTGAACACGATTTGGTAAAAGGTAACGGTGAGAGGCCATGTAGGAGTACATGGTGGGTTGTCTCATTGAAGCCATCCTCAGGAACTGAGTTCTGTGTTTGTGATCCATGATTTCAGCTACTACCATGCATTGGGCCCTGAAATATGACCCCGCTCGACTTCTTATTCACCCTAGTCCTCTGTCCAGGAGTTGCAAGTAGTTTCTGGTGTTTGTAGCTTACTGGAGGCCGTGGACAGCGCTGACCCGCGGGGTGGGCTGTGATGCGGTAGGTACGTGGCACGGTGTACCGAATACCCGTTAGGTATCTCGGGAACCCTATACACATCGTTCGGGGCCGTATGGGAAACCTCGGCCGGACTCCCTGCGGATGGAACCTGGATAGGCGATAAACCTGGACTAGAGACTTAGGTGTTTAGGTAGGTCGTGGTCTACACCCACGTCGGCTTTCGCTTGAAGTCTGCCGAGCACATGTCGTGTGCAGACGCTAAGTGGTGGAAACATGTATGAAGAAGTACACCCCTGCAGGGTTAACATCATCTATTCGAATAGCCGTGTCCGCGGTAAAGGACTTCTGGGTTGCTTATATCAGTTCATAGACAAGTGAAAGTGGATACCTTAAAATACGCAAGATAAGCGTGAGTTCTATGGATGGCGTTCTCGTAGGGAGACGGGAGCGGATCCATAGTGGTGTATTGATATGGTGAATATGTGGACTCGTGTGCGCCACCTCAAAAGAGTTACTTGCAGTCGTAGTTCAGGATAGCCACCGAGTCAAAGCTGGCTTGCTGCAGTTAAACCCCCACCATCCCTTTGTTGATAATGATGCATATGTAGTTAGTTCTGATGTAAGTCTTGCTGGGTACATTTGTACTCATCGTTTGCCTATTTTATGTTTTTGCAGAGAGACTTCGGTCTCACTAGTAGTTCCGCGTGGACTTCGATGTTTAGCTTGTTACCTCAGCTACGATCTTGTGCCCTCGGCAGGATCTGGTAGATAGTCAGGCTTCTCAGCCTTTTTCATTTGTAGATGTCTGTACTCAGACATGTTAAGCTTCCACTTGTGATTTGATTTGTATGCTCTGAATGTTGGGTCATGAGACCCCTATTATTAATATCTCGCTCCTTGGAGCCTAATGAATACATACTTGGGTCGTAGAGTCATGTTGTGATGCCTTGTTGTATGTGCACATATCGAGCATATTGTGTGTATGTTATTGAAATGCTTGGTATGTGTGGGATCTGACTATCTAGTTGTTTATTCTTAGTAGCCTCTCTTACCGGGAAATGTCTCCTAGTGTTTCCACTGAGCCATGGTAGCTTGCTACTGCTCCGGAACACTTAGGCTGGCCGGCATGTGTCCTTCCTCGTTCCTGTGTCTGTCCCTTCGGGGAAATGTCACGCGATGAATACCAGAGTCCTGTTAGCCCGCTGCAGCCCGGTTCACCGGAGTCCTGCTAGCCCAGTGCTACAGCCTGGATTCACTCGCTGATGACCGACACGTTCGATGCTGGGTCATGGATGCCTGTCCCTGTAGGTTTGTGCCACTTTGGGTTTACGACTAGCCATGTCAGCCCGGGCTCCTTATCATATGGATGCTAGCGACACTATCATATACGTGTGCCAAAAGGCGCAAACGGTCCCGGGCAAAGGTAAGGCGACACCCGTGGAAATACCGTGCGTGAGGCCGCAAAGTGATATGAGGTGTTACATGCTAGATCGATGTGGCATTGAGTCGGGGTCCTGACAGCGTTGGTATCAGAGCTTGACTGCCTGTAGGATTACCAAGCCAAACTAGTCGAAGTCGAGTCTAGAAATTCTTTAGTTATACGTAGGGGAATTGATTGTGGGTTGAAACATAAGGCTCTATTACTCCTTATACCTCATGGCCTTCTGATCTGAGTCATCATCTTCTCTTCTATGGGGATTAAGAACTAGGCTATCTCTTCTTTCTGTCAGGATCACGTGTTACTAATCCGTAGACTTATAGAATTGTTGGACTTAAGCCTCTGTTCAGTTTCTACTACTTCCGTACGTTAACTGTTGATCTCGAAACCTTGATATTGTGCTTCCGAGTGGTTATGCCACCATTTTTGTGAATGTCTCAAATCTTTTCTGAGCATTTACAGCCGTTATGCCGTCCAAGTCATCCCAGGTTTCTAAATAGTCTGATGCATTTGCAAATCCTTTCTTTCCGTTTCCGATGTCCTTTATGGTCAGAATAAGCACACTAACCGGTGCGTTGAGGTAATTTATTGCCTCGACATATATGTTGGAATTATTATTATGACCCTAGGTGTCCTAGGGGATCATCTAGTAATCTAGCCATGATTTGCGTCCCACTGTGATGCTTCTGGCCTTTATTCTCGAAAGCATCCCGTGATGCTACTTAGTAGTAGGTATTCTATTCCTGGGTTCTTGAACCCGAGATTCACTCTACTTACTTCATGTTGATAGTGTTTGCTAGTTCCTTTAGGTTAATGGTAACCTTGCGATAGTCCTCGAGGTCCGTGGTATTTCCTTCTTCCAAATACCATGAACCATTCAGGCAGAAGTTATTTGAACCAAAAGATCACAATCAGAGTACTCTTGAGGAGTTCTCCATTCATAAATCGTGACTCTGCCAGTTCTACCTTTCTGCATGGGTTATCCGAAAGAAACATGTTGAACTTGGTTCGACATGCTAGTCCATGCATCCACAACTCAGAAAAACATATGTTCCTTTGAGTTGTCCCCCTTTAGTTGTCTTCTGACCGTCGTCTATCAATTGATAGTCAAGAGTATGTATGCATTCGTTCATCGATGCCTATTATTCTTGTGGTCCGTCAAGCCATTCTATTCTGGAATGACTAGGAGAAACAAACTCCAGAACCTGACCCATATCCAGGGTTGGGTCAAAGAAGTTGTGCTCCGCAGATCAAATTGCTAATCCAGCTTTTGTTCTGTTCTACCTTGGAGTATTACCATCTTTTATATCGGGATTATTATAGGAACTGCACACCATCCTATGAATTCTTGGTGCAGTGATACTTCTCTCCATCATTATTCATTCTCGGTTCCCGTGTTGTTATAACCGGAATGTCGACAAGTGAATCGTGATGTGTGAAATCAATACTCCTAGCAACCTTGTTGCTTTGTAGTTAAATGGACAATAACCTCATTCTTAACGTGTTGGTTCTTGAATCATCATTCTAAGGATTGATTCGTGCTACCTAGTCCTTCTTCCTGGTGCACATTTCGATTGATGAGTTAGGATTTTGTCAAGTCCTCGCTCATTTGATCATATCGTCTTGCCCTGGAAAGCAAGATTGTTCTCGATCTTATAACATATCAGTGGTTCGTGATTTTCCGAATATCTTCTCGGAAGTATTACCAGGTTGTCACCTGGCCGCTATGTTGAGTTCGTGACCAAGTTGGTTTTCTTATAAATCACTCCTTCTCCAAGAATCTGTGTTGGATATTCCTGAGCTAGTTGGTTGAGCTAGACAACAACTTGGAGAGTTGGGAGATAAAAGCTTGTCTGACTTAGTTCATGTTAAGGGATATCTTCTTGTGTGTGTGTGTGTGTGTTGAAGAAGGATGATATCTCCATCGATTGGTCCTCGTGATCAGTTGTTGGATCTATTGTCTTGACAAAACGTGGATTTGAGTATGGGCTATCGTCAAGTCAAATCAGAAACCAACGATGTTCGTAATGTTGTCTTACTCGTGGTTGATCCCTCGAGCATACACCATTCCATCTTTTGGTCTGACCAATACTATCACCTTGTTCACATAATGGCGGAATTCCAGTGATATGGAAATTCTGATGAGTTGTTGTTGAGCCCATCAGCAACATTTTATCTCCTCCATAATTCATGATGAACATCAGGCTAGCGTTGGAAACTTGTGTAAGCATTATCTTCGTGTTCCGCTCATGAGGTATATGTTCGGATGAAAGGAGTGACTTCCTCTAATTCATGTGCACTTGGAGCAAGTTGCCGCCGTGGATTCGAGAAAGTCAATGTTGCTTCCTCTGGAATCATCCCAAGTCAGTCATGCATACGTGCGAAGTATTCTGTGGTCTGGAGACTTGCAACCTTCATTCCATATGTGTCCCGAGCACACCAAGCCACCGATTGATTTGTTCAAGGAGAAGAAGTTCCTTCTTAAGAGCATGCCTTATGCAAGGGCTTCGATATCCTTGTTGATGGTTTCCCCACCTGAACTCGGTAGTGTTTTATTATAAGACTACCACGTGGTCATGCTTGTCTGAGACAGCGTGTTCACATGTGTGTAGCAGTACCAGCTCATGTTTTGGAGCTTACTACCATAGTTCACTCCCCGAGAATCTCGCAACGTTATCTCGTCGATTTGTGTTGCAAACTTTCATTTTACTTTCTAGACTCGATGAGTCTAGAATATTCTGACACCAACCGGATCTGAATCTCAGGCAGATATGATGGTTGGAATGTTTTCCAAGGATTATAATATTGGTCACTCTGTAACCGGTAAAGTGGATGTCGTGGCCAACACACCCCGCCGGAAGACCTATTATTGTAGTATCTTGATTGAAGAAGTTGGCCACCTCCCCATAAGGACTTCGTAGGATTTACTCCCTAGTTATGCCTTATGATTTTTGTGTTTCCGAAGTCCGACCTTTACTTGATGTTCTAGATACCAGACCATTTCAAGGAATGGGATACGCTAGTACATCAAGGAGAACATTAGAAGCGGAGTGTCAAATGTCTCTCGGTCGATCATCCAGATTTTGTTTCCTTAGCCTCGCTAAGGTAAAATCTGAGAAGGTGTTATCTTCCTTTGCATCTGCATCATCCATCATTATTCATCATGGTAGTATGTTGTGTTGCCAGGATCCTTGACACGGAGATTGGTAAACCCTGATGAATATGGAAATGCTCAAGTTCTTGAGAGCATGTACAAGCGCTAGGTGTTATCATCGACACTAACTGGGATGCTCTCAGTTTCCTCGGTTATGCTATAACTTTTCAAAACAGTGGACTCACTCTCTATTGTTGAGCTTCCCCCCCAGTTACTAAAATCATCCCTTGTGTTGTCTTCAACAAGGTAATCCACATCATCCATTCTGGCCCGGAATGTCATTCCACCGAACTCCTCCAAATGATCGATTGTGATTTGCCCTAGGCTGATATGGAGAGTCTCAATGATCTCTATATCAAAGGTAATTCTTTTTGCCACTTACGGGGGATATATATCTACGAGTCACCATCCCTCAGGTGTCTCGATATGGTATCATGGCAACCCAACTCCTCGCTGCGTTGACAACCGATTACCACCTTCTTAAGCGTGAAATTGTTGTCTACCTAGTGAACCTTCGTCATCTGCTTCACTCCATTCCTATGGATGTGTGCTTTGTCTCTCAGCTCGAGAGATGTTGCTATGTCTCATTCCGTGGGTTAATCCTGAGTTGTTCGACCTTCGAGAAGAACAATTCTTTTAGGGTCTTTCCTTTCCTCTCGTTGTCATGTTAGTTGGAGTTCTCAGAGGAAGACTTCGAGTCAAAGATGGTGTTTGAATCAACGTTCATTTGGAGTGCAACCTGGATCATGAATATTGTGCTAGTTTGCGTTCCCCCTTCACCCTCCCCTATGCTTGAATCTCGGGACGAGATTTTTGTTTAGTGGGGGTGAGTTGTCACATCCCTGGTCCTGTTATGCACTAGGCTAGACCCTCATGTGAGCATCATGTTTTAATTCAAATGAAATTTGAATTGAGGAATTTTCAAAAGCCTCAGAAGACCTCTAAAAATAACCAACATTTAAATCTCATCAAATGAGTCCAAAGAAATGTTCCTGTTACTCTGTGAAAATATTGGTAAGAGGTAAAATTCAAACCAATATTTTTGGAATCACAGAATTATTTATTTTTGGGCCTTTGACTTAAACCAATGACATATTTGAGTTGAATTTATTTCTATTATATAAGAAATAAAGTTCAAATATTTTTGTAAGTTGCCTGTGACCTTGGACTAGTTCCTGAGCTCACATACAATTTACAGAAAGTTTTAGAAAAATGATTTGATATTTTAAATCAAATCAAAACCAATTGCAGAAAATAGAAAAGAGAAAGAAAGAGAGAGAGAACCCACCTGGACTTACCTGGCGCCCACCAACCGGCCCAGCTCCAACGGCCCAGCCCATCACCGCCTCCCTGTCGTCTTCCTCCCTCGCCAGAAGGACGGAGGCGCGTGCCCGCCCCGCGCCGGCCACCTCCTCCCTCCCTGCCTGCCTGGCCCCTCTCCGATGCGCCTAGACGACGCCACGGAGATGCCGAACCCCCTCGACCTCTCTATCACTCTCCCCGTGGCCCTCTCTCTCCTCTGCTCCTCTCTCTCACTCGCCCGAACGCAGCCATCGCACCGACGCGTTCGCCGCGGCCACCGGCCACCCCTCGCCCTGCCGCTGGGCTCAGGAGCTCCGCCTCGACCCCCTCTTCCTCCCCACCGATCCACGGCCCTCCGGAAGCCCTGCAGCGTCGCCCTCAAGCTCATCTTCAACCTTCGGCCGCCGTCAACCTCATCATCGATTCGCCGCCGTTCGTGCTTCCCCGAGCTCGCTGACCCTCCCTGCATGATCCCCGTGAGCCCCTGAACCGATTTCCCCTCTCCTTTGCCCTGTAAGGCCGCTGTAGCCGTGCTAACCACCACGGCCGAGAGCTTCTCGCCGCCGGCCATGGCGTGGCCGTGGCCACAGCCACCGCAGCTCGCTCCCGAGCCCACCGTCGTGCTCACCGCAACCTCAGTAGCCCGTAGCCACCACCAGCTCCTCCTGTCGTGCCTCCTAGCGACGACCCCGAGCTTGCCCGAGCTCCGGCAGCCGCCAACGTTGTCGCCGGCGTCTTTTCCGACCATCCCGAGCCCAACCGCCACC